>NW_027179806.1:0-16744 GCF_036669935.1 Montipora foliosa
AGAGCCCTCTACTCACTTCCTCCCACTCATCAGTCTGCATCATTTCTCCACAGCCGACCTCGAATGGCCGTTTCCGCATAGGAGTGTCCTTCACTGGGTGGAATTCTTTCTGTAGCACTACTGTGTCTGTCAGAATCTTCCTGGTCCGACGCTTGACTCTCGCGAAGAGTGTCAGGTGACGACTGTGTACTTGAAGACCGATTTCGGCGAGTGGCAATGAACTCGATTTGGGACTGGCGAAGTCGCCTAGCTCCTTCGCTGGTTTGGGTCTCTAAGATATTCTGCACTTGAACAAGTGTTGCCCTCGCTGTGATCACAAGCTGCTCCGTTGCTTCTGAACAGGTAGCAGACATGATGATTTCACGGTTGAGGAGGTCTGACAAGCAATCAATGTGTAGCAGTGCTTCTGAAATTTCGTGTTGCGCTCTTGACAGTGCCGATAAGTTGCGGGCCAGCTGAAAATCCATGGAGAACAGCGCAAAAATGTCACAGTAGGGTCAGCTAGAGCCAAATAGCTACCCATGCTGAAAACTAGCGTGGTTATAGATCATCCCCGCATGGCATCCATGATGGCCTTTCCACGTCAATGTGATAGGAACCATATACTCACTTCCACTGTGAGTCGGCCCCAAGAGTACAGTAGTCCTGTCCACTCAAGGGAGCCGGCTGGAGGTGTATGACGTTGAGCCATAATTGTATGTTCCGGTGATGAAATCACGTATTACTTGTTGGCACTGTGGATAAGCTGCTGCTGCGTCTAGCGCAGTCCGTCTGATGAGTCTGCGTCTTCCTGCATGTCCTTCTCTGGAGGAGGTAGCCTCGCGTGACCTCGGATCCGCAGAGTATTGCAGGAGTCGACGCACGTTCGCTGCTGAATTCATTTGTATAGCTATGAAGATAGGGTCATTATTCCCTTCTTCCCGTCTCGATGGGCTTGCTCTGCTGTGTAGCAAAAGAAGCACAGCCTCATCGTCATTCATGCGTAGCGCTTCGCATAGTGGGGAGACTTCTGGCAGCCCAAAATCATGCGGGGAGCAGCATGCCCAGAGCAACGCTTGAATTGTGTTGGGAAGGATCTGCTCCCGATGCACGTATTCCCCCTGACGGCTCTGGATTGCAAGGACTAGGGGACTGACTCGTTCCACGCCATGTGGAGTCATCGGAACCAGGACCCTCATCTGGATTCCCTGCGACAGAACTGCCCAAAGTCCCACTCGATCGTTCTGACGTAGCGCTGCTGTCACCTGCTGGAGATTGAAGTCTGTCGGGTCAGCTATTCCTCGTCGAAGCATATAGACTGTCAGGACTTCATTTTCTGAGTAATCCCCCAAGCAGGCCATGTCATGCAGGAAGAACTGATGGACCAGTAATATGATGGAGAAGTATTGTGGGCAACAAATCGCCTCACAAAACATACCACGAAACGCCCATCCTCGCATCTGGCGGAAGAGAGCGCTCGTATGGTCCCATACTACTTCGCCCGTTCTCGCAGATACGACCAGCACCCGCATGAAGTACAGGGATACTACACCGTCTCGTTTGCGAGCCGAAAACTTATACGGGGAGTGCTCAGATCTCTCCGTCTCTCCCCAGGGATTCCAACATTAGCAAGCTGAGATTTCATCATTGTCACGCTGGAGAAAATCATCTACTGTGAAGAGCCAACCATCGTTTCCATATCTCTGAGAGGGTGCTTGTAACAACGTCCTTAGCTGTGAAAGCTCAACTAGCCTTGACAGAATAAAAAGGAACCTCCTCCCAAGAGTACAGTAGTCCTGACCACTCGAGGGAGCGGCCTGTTTATGATAAAGCCTGATGGCTTAGTTAACTTCTTCAATGTCCTGGATCCTCGCTCTCCAACTGGAATGAGCTCTAAACAATTGGGCAAGTGCTGGGTCAGCCGCAGCTAACTCCGTGGCTGTGGGACCAAATTCGCTGGCTGGGTCAGGAGGCTGGCTTCGTGCTTCCACGTCTGCATGATAAGTTAAGAGCATTTGTGCGATATCTCCCATCCTGTGGCGAACAGCTACGCACAACGGCGGTTCCATCCCTAGAGGGGCAATGTCTGTATTTGCCCTGGCTATGAGCAGATCTTGTACCGCCTCTTTGTCTTGAATCCCGATCGCATATAGAAGTGGGGATTGCCGAGAGTCACCCAGTATGTTGGGGTCGCAACGTGCATCAAGGAGAATCGACAGCAGACTGAAACCCTCAGCCATGCGAGTTGCTCCACCGTCACCTGCTAGCAAGGCTAACATCAAAGGGTTCACTGGATCGCCTTGTCTGTCACACAAAAAAGAAGGCGGGTAATACTTGCTCAAGAGCGTCCATAGCCGTTGCCCTTGACGCTGCGCAATGGCATCCATCATGCACTTTCTATGTCTGATGTCTGGCCTGTGTGGGACTCTGACTGAACAGTGAATTAGGAGCGGTCTCCCACGTGTGAGAGCACCAAGGCACTGAAAGTCGTCCACAGGCTGCCGATCAGCTTCAAAATACAGATAGAACATAGTTCGTGCCTCCGGTAATGAGTCCCCTTTGTTTGCCCAGGTCCATTTCTTCAGCAGATGACACTGTACTTGTTCCAGCCACGGGTGAGACGGTTCATAGATAAGCTCCCCCGTTAAAGCACATAGCACTCGGACTCTTGGATGGCCATCAACTCGATAATCTGAAGCTGCTGCCATCTAAGCCCCCAGGACCCAAATGCCGCTATTCTTGATCCCAATAGCTATACTAGTCGAAAGGAGTGTGGCTTCGCAACAACTAAAGTAATTGGTGCATGAGGACAATTGACTCTCTACCATGACTCTAATCTATGGGTGTGGGCCTTACGGGGGGTCCATGCCCAAATGCCGCTGTGACATAGGCAAGAAGGGCATAAGCGCTTGCCCTAGATTGGTCTTCCTCTGCGGCCTCTGCAGCACCTTCGATGTCCATGGGGAGACTTCCATATGAGCCCTCTGGTCCAGGTGGGCGTGCGCGAAACTGCAACAGTAGGCGCACATAGTTGGGGGCTCCGACGCGGGCCGCTACCAAGAGCGGTGCATCATTTCCTATGTCTACCCTCATTGGATTGGCCTGCGATCTGAGGAGCAGCTCCACTGCATGATCGTCTCCTGACCGAATGGCCTGATTGAGAGGCAGTCGTAGATCTGTTCCCGCTTGGTTTGGATCGCATTGAGCCCATAGGAGTGTTTGAACTGTGTCAGGAAAACTATAATCCTCGGATGGCTCCACGTAGTTGGCCTCAATCGCTCGCACGAGAACGCACACCCTCTCGGCGCCTCTTGTGGTTGCTGTTACTTGGATGCCCTTGGAGATCAATTTCCAAAGCTTTCGCCTGTGGCGAATAGATACGTAATAATGGAGATCTGCTTGCTCATCCAGAGTCGGTAGCCGCAGCTGTCTTCTGGTGGCAAACAAGGAGAGCCCCTGTTCCATGTTACCCAAGTCAGAGACAAAGGAATTGTCTTTAATCAGGCATTTGTAATCATGGAGCTGCCAAGAGAAGTACTCTGCTGAATCAGTTACTTGACACAGGAGTCGTTTGAGCTCCCACACTCGCAGGTCTCCTACTTCCGCACTTGTCCATTGGCCCAGCAGTTCTCCCGTAATAGCGAGTCGGATGGAGAGGCCTACCGGTTCCCCCATGGTGGTCTTCTCAGTAGGTTCCAGTAGTTCTGGCACCAACCTAGCTTGATATAAGACAGCTGCACAACACGCACGTTGCGCCAGAAAAGATGTCATGAGGTGGCCGTACTTATCGTCCCCCTTTTGCCGAGGACCAAATACACGCAGCTTCAAAAAACAAATCAAACAACCACTTGGCATCCTCAGCAGGTTCCAGTAGTCCTGGCACCCACCGAGGCCAAAGCAGAAGATCCAGTTCCATATGCGTGGTTCTAGACGAAATTGATATGAAGCATGCGTCTTCATTGTTCCCTTTCCATCGAAGACCTAGCCTGTTCGGCTTCGAGGGCTGTTTGTATAACTTGAAGAACTGGGGGAGAATGAGACGCCACGTCCATCACCGTCTTACACTTGCGGACCGGAGGCCCTGGTCGTGAGCGATCCATTGACGGAATTTGCTCAGTCGAGCGTGGGTCGGCCCTATAAGCTAAGAGAGTCTGAACACAGCCCGCGGATCGTCTAGCAGCGGCTACAATGATCGGAAACTCTTGACTGTCCTCCCTCCTCTGGGGGTCAGCTCGAAATTGCAGTAATAATTCCAGCAATGGTGCATCGTCATACCGAATTGCAAGTTCAAGTGGGGATCTTGGCGGCGCCCCATGGTCATTGGGATCACACATGGCTAACAGCAGCGTAGTCACCAGGTCTGGCAATGGAACTGCTTCATACTCAGGGACTTGCCGAGTAGTTATAGCTCGAACAAGGGTGCTTTCTCTGGCCGTCCCTGCTGGAATAGTAGAGGTCATCTGTACTCCTCGTGACAGAATGGACCAGACCAGACTTCGTTGCTGAAATTCGAGTCCACTGATGATAGTGCGTCTTTCTTCGTCCGAAGGGAGGCGCAAACTTCTTAAAACGAGGTGCAGGTGTAGAACTCCCTCTTGGCATGCCTCAGCATGGTCCCGAATCTTTGCAGTATCCGCCAGTAGGTTCTGTCCACGGAAGAGCACAAGCGAAAAATACGGGGCAACAGACAGTTCCCGCCAGAGCTGTAACCGAAGTTCCCAAATATACTGATCCTGGATTTCCGAAAACGCCTCTGAGTAAACGCGTTCTCCTGTCGTAGCCAGGCTCACATGAACCTCCATTACACTGAACGTTTTTAGGCTGAGGGCCACCAAACTTGAAATGGTATGCCATACCATGTCACTCTTGAGCTGAACGGCCACCACGATCCCTTTGTGGTTCTGCAGACTGCCACACATGGATAGCATGTTCAAGAATGTTCGCGATTTCTGAGTCAGGTTCAGCCAGCTCTTTAATCGAAATGCCTATCCATCGAGGCCTCGCCGGAGTATAACACATAGCTGTAGGGTTAGCGCGACATTCCAGCAGACACTGAACCATTTCTGTTCGCTGCTGTCTAACTGCAGAGACGAGAGGTACCTCGCTACCACGGGCCTGGAGGTTAACATTAGCACGTCCTCCTACAAGCAGCTTAACAATATCTAGGTTGTTGCGGAGGACTGCCTCATGCAAGGGCGATTTGGGCGGGTGTCCAAAATCGTTAGGATCACAGTTCGCCTGAAGAAGACTCTCCAGGATACATGGCATTCCTGTGCTGCTTGGTGTTTCTGTCAACATGGGGCTATTTTGAATGGACAGAACCAACGGATTGATGGTCGTACGACCATGACACGGTAGACATTCTGTAAGCACCAACCCATGCGCTAATATACGCCATACTTCGCGTGATAGCTGATGACAGATAGCTTCTGTGAGTGCCAATCGTTGGCAAATTTGGGGCCCTCTTCTCTTCTGAAGTAGATAATCTAAACAGAGTTCCTGAGTATCTGTGAGATCTTGAAGATGGCAGAAATCATCTACTACCTCT
Organism: Montipora foliosa; assembly: GCF_036669935.1. Taxonomy (NCBI): domain Eukaryota; kingdom Metazoa; phylum Cnidaria; class Anthozoa; order Scleractinia; family Acroporidae; genus Montipora; species Montipora foliosa. The sequence goes on from NW_027179806.1 coordinate 5,528, forward strand.
TTGCCCTTCAGCATGACCACTACAAAGGGCGAGGGGAGGCGTAGTCTGTCATATATCGCCAGCTTGAGAGAACGTACAAACAGGGATCCAGCGTGGTTGGATGTGTAGGTCCAGAACACTTTGCCTGAGATGGCTGCATTCACTGTGATAGTGAAACTCTGTTCCACAGGTTCCATGGCTGTGGTTGGATTTAATAAGGCTGCGCACGCCTAGTGTTCCGCGTTTCTCTAGCGTGGAAATCATGTATTTCTGACAAGATAAGTTCAATGTCTGTGGCCCACCGATCAAATACATCAGCTAATGCAGACAATGAATTTCTAGCATCGCACAGAGCTCTTTGAACCCGGTCATGTTGCGGAAGTAGGGCCGTGGGGAAAGGCATGCGGAAATTCACTGGGTCCACAATGCCCAGGTTGGTAATACTCCCGTTGGCGTCAATCAATAATTGGATTTGACTGGCTTGAGTTCTGTAATCATTCGCCAAAGATCGAGCAGCGGACGACACCGAGGAGGCCATGCAGACTCAGAGGAGGTACCGTAGTCCGGCGTCCCCCTACAGAGCTGAGCTACCAACTACTGGAGGAAGACAAAAGGGGGAGAGGGGAGAGGGGAACACTGAATAGTAACGCGCTGCACACTTTAGTTATTAGCTATAAGACCGCTCCGCAAATGTAAGACGACCCAAGTCTATGAAAACAAGACAGAGGCCGAATTCCACTGGTGTCCTAGTATATGACGCAGCCCCTCTTTTTCCTGCACTCACAATTCTCCGCGCTGTCTCTGTACAACACTGTGTTAGCGCGACTGTGAAATACTAGGACAAATAGGATCGTGCTCCGCACTGATCGCTGAATGGTGATTCAATTTTCGGGCCTGCACTGCTCTGCTCAGGATGTCCCCTCTTTCACGAAGCGTGATTGAGGCCCCTGGCTTCTGTCGTCTGTGTTCTTCTGCCGTTGGTGTGGCCGCAACCCAAGGGATCGTTGGAGAAATCTCCACCGTGCGCACCTGGGGCATCGAACGTAGGCTGTTGACAGCTATTTGAAGGTGAGCGTCAGCTTTCTGAAGCTGTTCCTCAACCAATGCATAGTCACATGCGGCCTTGCGCCCACGAAGAAAAGCTAGCAGCGTCAGAGCCGCTGTGGTTTGACTATGTAGGTTTTGCAAAGCCGACATCACAACCTCAGTCTCAGGCACTTCCAGTGGCTCAGCCAGCGACATCAAGGAAGGTGTGGCGGAATCTGCGGCTCAGGCTCTTTCTTTTCCCGACGAGCTAGTCTCCTTGCTTGATCCAGAACGTGTGGCTGAATGTTCCCTGCCCGTTGGATCTTGTGCATGTCAAATTTGATGGGCATGTTGGTCCAGAGCGTCAGTGGGTCATGTTGTAAGTACCTGACTGGTGTTTTGTAGACTTCTATGAGCCCGTTAGTGCCATCTCTCAGCATGAGCGGGGAGGCCTGTCGGTGCAGAAAGAACTTTTTGTTTTCTTGAATAAACGTATCATCGTCGCCCTCCCGTAAATCTTCTGCTATGAGGCAGGCACTCGCACCATTCAGAACCCATTTACTAGGAAGTAGGTCCCGAGAGATGAAATTCCCATTCCTTTCCAGGATAGCTGGATTGAAAAGGGGGAGCTCAACCACATAATCTACAGTCACTCCTCGGCTAAACGCCTGCGCTACACTGACATTTAGGCACCCTGCTTTAAATAGATGCCCTGCTGATGGAAATTCCTCTCTCAGGTCCTCAAAAGCGATTGTTTCACACTTGCCTTGGAGACCGTAGAAAGAGAACTTTTCTCCGTCTGTGTCTCCATCCCTGGATTTAGGTAGTCGATATTTGGTCTTGGTCGTTCCCTGGGCTGCAAAATGGCGCATAAGATCAATGCCGCACTGAACGGGCAGCCAGATGAACAATCTGTCCAGGATTAGATTGACTGATTTTTGTAGCGAGTTCGTCGATGGTTGCTGCAGCTTGAGCAAGCCCCACGGCCCTCTGGAGTCGCGAGAAACATTGCTGTCGACAGACATGACTGCGAGGGACTCTTCCATCAGAGCACGGAACCAATACTGTTCGTCAAGCATAAAAAGTAACTCCGGGAAGATTTGCCGTAGTGTCGCTTCTGTCGGCTGCAAAAAACCAACCACCAAGCGAGCTAGGAACTGCAGGAAGAGGCAGTATACTCGGTATCTTGTATGATCTAACTCTGGGCCGTTCAAGGTGGCCTCCCTGAGATGAAACTCAAGGCACGCTAGTTTGAACAGACTCTCGAACCTTGGCGCTATACTCTCAATATGGACTATAAGGCGCGCCCAAGGCCAATTGATAGTTGCCGTGTGCAGAGCTAGAGCAATGGTATCAATTTCAGCAATCTCATCAAGAAACAGCGATGGGCGGTCTCGAGTCTGCAATCTCCACTTTGCATCCAGATCAGACAGATCGGCCTGTGCAGACGCAAGAATCTCATAGTCCTCATCATCTTGCGACAGGAGAGCTTTTTGATGATTGCGTTCTCTAGCGATAGCATTTCGGCGGCTAGTTCTGGTGCCAGGGTCCTCTCCATCTGCTTGCAAATTAGGCAGAGGTTCTGATGACGACATTGCAGCAGGTGCAAGGTCCGTCATTTGTGGCTGTAACCGCCATGCATCGAAAAAGTAGATTCCCGGTAGCGGCCTTATGGGGGGATTGTGGTGTATACCGACTTCAAAGATTCGTCCATCTTCCGTTCTCAGCAGCGAGAACGATGCTTGCGTAGGGAGAACAATGAAAGCCGGTCTTTGTTGCTTGTCGAAAGCATATCCCCACAATACTGCATATCGATACAGCTCACCTGGCGAATCCTCCATTGTTTGATGAGGAACAGCAAAATGATGGACTGAGACGGCCGTCAAAATGCTTTCCTGAAACTTGGCAACGTAGGAGGGACAGTCTCGCAGACGTATCATGACTAATCTTAAGCGATGCGCAACCTGTGTGGCAGCTTGATGTGAAGATTTCCTCTTACGGGATTCCGAGCTGTCATCTAGCGCCTTGGTTTGGTACACGATCGCCAAAGGAATGTCTGTCCAATGAGGCACCCCATTAATGGACCACTGGTCCATGTAGTATCGATCCCCCTTGGTATGCTTCGGGGCTTCCCACTTCGAGTATTTTTCGGTGACGAGCACAACGCCCAGTGTCTTTGCTCCAATGACTTGAGCCATACCGAAGAGTCCCCTCATCTCCAGTGGTGAGATCAGTGACGTATATGACATGGACCGGGTGAGACACACGGTAGCTCTGCCTGCACAATCTTCTGCCCATGCCATGTCTGTAAAAGAGCCGGCTAAAAAGGATCCGCCACGTTGGATGACTGCGGCAACTTTGGCCGTCGTGCTGGCAGACGATGCGACAGTGTCGACTCGTACTTTGCCCTGTGACTCTGTAAACTGCTTATTGCGTTTAAGAGTATAAACGTCATCGGAGGCATTGCACATTACGTATAGCGAGTCCTTAGCAGTGTTGCCCCATGTGTGTTGATGGTATAGGCAGTCAAATAAGACGTTGACTACCAAATCATAGTCCGCACTGGCTCGTCGATGTGGGTACCAAAGCACGGTGTGGAAACCACCTGGGAAACCAGGGATACCACCACGTGCAAAGGTGCCTAGCGTCCACCCGTTTGCCTGACGGCGGCAGAGCTCCATATACCGAGTGGCCACAACAGCTGCATATGTGAGCGGTGACACTCTGGCGCTCGTAGGGAGCATTAAATGCCAATTGTGGACTTCTCCACTAGCACCGGCTGACTCCAGGTTTGTCTTTGCCTGGACAGCTGAGAAAAACGATTCATCCTGGCCTGCTATAAGGAGGATAGCCGCCGTGCGTACTAAGCTACTTTCCAAGTTGAGGTGCTTGCCATCCTTACCTTGTAGGAATCTGAGATGTGGGAAGTCAGCTTTAAGTTTGGTGAGTACTTGCCCACACTCAGTGGTGAAGAGGCTGTCATGGCCCTCAGCAAGCGTAAGCAGGTTTCCGAGAGATTGAGCCGCTGGGGAAGTTGAACGAACAATCATCGCCTTAAGCTTCAATTCCAGAGATGCTGGCTGTAGTTGTTTCGAGGGTATCCTGAGGCCATGAGATCTTTGCAGGAGCTTTTGTCTGGCGGTGTCTGAGCCAGCAGCATGCCGGTTCAACCCACCTGGTGTCTGGCACTTGTCACCTCCAAAAATGAGCAATGCTTGGTGCAACAATCTCGTAACAACCACTACCTCATTGGCTCCACCATATTGCTGTGCTTCTTCCATAAAGGCCACAGTGAGGTCCTCACTCCACGTGCGAATGCCCGTCCATCTGCTTTTAAGCTCATTGGCCAGTAGACCACCCGTGGCCACTAGTGCCCTCTTCGTCTTTAGGCTTTCATTGCGATTAGTGGGAGGGACATCTAGTTCAGTGCGATTGGTGGAATATTCATCGTCACTGACCAACCTGCCCAGACGCATGAGGACTGACGCAGGTGGGGATGTACTAAGCAGAAGTTGTACAAAGGACCGTGCTGCACTGTTCTCCTTGCAGATGACAAGTACCTTGACATCCGGGTTGACAATAAGCATGCCAACTAGCAGAACGGCTGCTGCGCGCGACTTGCCCGCACCGAAAAGGCCTGCTATGCTAAGGTCGAGTCTGCCAGTATATGCCGCCATGAGCATAGCCGTAATGGCTCCAAGGATATGTCCGTCCGCATCCTCTGCTAGGACCAACCCCGTTTGTAAAAACCAGTCGCCAGTCTCTGAGTCAGGCTGCAGCGAGATAGGCGACAACATGCGTTCCAGGGTTCTTGTCAGGGTGTCGATCAATCTGGTGCGTAGAACTTCATTGGGAGGTTCCAGCGCGGTTGGGATGGACAAGATGCCAAGCCCTCCTGGAAGCCGTTCCGGGGGGGCTGAGATGGTCGACAGGATCTCATGGGCGCTCATGGTTTTGCCAATGAGGTTGATGCTGTCGACAGTTAGTGTGAATGTTTCCCTCATAGGCGGATTTGCCACATGGACTGGAGAGCGCCACTCATTTACAGCAAATTGCCTGCCGAGCTCCGCTTCCAAGAAAGGAAAAAAGCTTGAGACTACCTGTCCTGGCAGGAGAACAACAGTAATGCTTTTGGGCGTCGTGTGCCGCAGCCTCCTTTCTAGCGGAGTCTCATTCTTCTTCTTGTTCCGCGTTCGATCTTGCTTTTTAGTGACAATGCCAACGCATGTCTGATATGAATTGTTGGCGTCGTCCCAGGAGGAAAACGCCAACACATCATCGGCCTTCAGAGCCAGCAGTGGAGGATTGCGACCCTGCATACCTGCCAGATCAACGACAGTAGTAGTCTTATGTGTAGGATCGGCAAATCCATAGACATGATGTTCTGCTGTAGTCATAAGATATTGGTGCATGCCCCCACACCCAAGTCGCAACATTTTGGCTGAAATCTGGAGAGGGTCCTTACTCCTGGAGAGCTGGTCCGTTTTGACTGACAACGCGTACGGCGTTCTCTCGGCCCAATAAGAGGACTGAAGCTGCTGCAGGAAGTAGTCTAGGAGGTACACCAACAAATGAGGAGGCGTATTGGCGAGCACTAATTTCAGCGCGTTGGCAACATCTTCGCTGCAGGTTGTAGTGCCCATCCGGACTTGGATGCTGTCGAGTAAATGCGCTTGAAGATCCTTTTCAGTTTCCAACCCATGGCTTTCTGCTATTTGCATAGGTTGCCCTCCTAAGGATCCATATGCCTGGGACAGCGCAGTGACAAATTCTCGTTGCTCGTCCGGAATGTCAATGAGTACCCAAGCTAGGAGACGACGGGGCCCCGCATGCGACACTTCAACTGGGCTCACTCCTGAAACTTGTCTCTCCAGTTGGTTCCAGGTATAGCAGCCTGTAGGTAACGGAAGGCAGGGCAAGTGATAATAGTTATGTTGCATGCCACCTAGCCAGTCGATCTCATTCTTGTCATCGTCGCTTTGAGTGATCCACGTGAGATAAATATCTCTTTCAACAAGGCTATCTCGCGCCTCTTGAGATGCATACCACACGCATAGCTGATCTCCTTCATAGTGGACGAGATGAAGAGTTCGGCGGCACTTAGCGGTGTGCTTGGTGAGCTGCGTGGGAGAGCAAGCAATGGCACCTAATCTGGTGTGCCCAAGGAAGGTGGTTCCGAATTCCAATGCTATGTTATGTAACACCAGGCCAGATAGAGACCCTGCACTGAATCCCTGAATCTTGAGCGGCAAAAAATCTTGTCTTGTATATTTCCCTCGTTGCGTCCACGCCCAGAGCAAAGCCAATGGTTGTGGATGTAGTAAGAGAAGGAACAGTCGAACAGCCGCTGTCCATGATGGATGGGGTTCGCGACGATGCGCAGGAATGAGCTTGGCGTTAGCTAGCACCCAAGCTGCTCGGTGAGCTAGCAGTCCAGCATCGCAACACGCAGCTCCGGGTACCCTTTCCCATGTTTGAGCACCATGTGAACTTGACAACGCTGCAAAGACGAAATATTCATGTACTGCTGCCGTCCTACCGAGAGTTGTCAGGTTCTTTTCCCAGTCATCTTTCCGCGCTAATGTGGCCCCATAAACAGGAGAATGAGGGACACAGCTGAGAACATGCAGGAATCCCTGCTCCGGGGGGTCGCCCCCTCCTAGGCCTGTACACCAAATGGAGAGGCCAAGCATGTCTTGGTCTTGCTGCTCCTGTCGGGCCCAGTCTAGGTAGTCGGAGAGGAAGTCCGCCCTTGCCTTGGCTGCTCTGATTTGGAGTGCGATCTCTTGCTTCTCTTCTGGTATTCCATCTGTGCCGGCATCAGTGAACACCTTCTTGCTGACATGCGGAGGCATGATCTTCTGATCGTCCAGGCGTTTGAGAACTGCGATTGGATACGGGTCTGTTTTGAAAAGCGGGGCCACTGGTAACAAGGGGCTCCGCCACCAGGCCTGGAGGATGACATCAAGCTGACATGGTGTCAATCGACCACGTTTCTGTCTTGCTGTCCATTTGGAACCGACCGCAAATGTGCTCCCTCCTGGATGTTGCCAGAGTGGAGGATAATCCTCAGTACCAAGTAGGCAGGCTACCAGTGGCATCATACCTTTCTTTCCCGCCTTTTCCAGTTCCCTGCCCCATTTGTCTTTGTTGCCTGAAAACCCGTGAAAGATCACTGGATTCATGAACTGTTCGTGGAGAGTATCAGACTGGAACAATTTGTCGCCTGGGAGAACACACACAGGGCAATTCGCTGGCAGTAGACTGAGCGGCGCAAGAGCACCTTGTTCAAAAGCCGGTCTAGCCCAGCCCACCAACGATGGTGTCCGCTTTTGCATATCAGGCCGAAGTTTTCCTGTGTGACCATGTCGCGGCCACTGTAGACTGCGACCATTGTCTCGTTTTTTGGTAGGGAGGGGGAAAACCATGAAGTTTGCCCACACTCCTAGTAATGCCCATGCATGGCACCAATCAAGGCTGTGTTCAGCTGTGCAACCCAGTAGAGGGGTAAGCAATAACCCACTCATTGCCGCTTCCGTTGGGTCCTTGGGTGCGTCTGACGTCAGGAGAAAGCGCTCTCTGGACGCAACCAAGAGCGTAGCTGCTTCAACCCAGTCTTGCTGTTTCGTCAGTCGTTTGCCTTCTCGACGCCCTATGCAGACGAAGCCTGCATTGAGTTCTGAATGCGGTTCTGAAACTAAGAGAACTGCACCATTCATGAGGTGACGTGGAGCTTGCGGATACAGATGCTGAGCCAGATGTATCAGCTCCTCAACTTCAAATAGGGAGGTCGGGACACAGTCCGCATCAGCCAGAATAAAGTTGACATCTGGGTATAAGAAAGCTGCTGCCTCAAGGACATATGTCCCTGCCCAGGTGTAGTGGACTTCATTGAGTCCAAACTCTTCTGTGCTGGGAATGTATTCCGCGACTGTGTACTCTTGGTATGGGCCAATCCAGCGGCACCGCTCCTGGATCCATGGTGAGAAGAGAGCCCAGTAAGACGGTTGCTCGTCATTTACCAGCGAGCGATTGTCAACATAGAGCCATACTGTACTCTTTGGGATCCACTTCTCGGTATATAGGGACAATTTATGCAGCAGTTTGGCAAGGTCAATTTGTCCTGCTTGCAGCCCTCCTTTACTCACCTGACACGAGTATTGTGGAGCTGCTTTACAGGTCGATGAGGCATGATGGTCAAACCACTGCCATGGCTTCCCTGTATCATCGAATCCAAGTGGTGTCTCAATGCTGTGCTTCCTATGATAGAATGCTTTCAAGTCCGAGTTGGCCTGTTCTACTGTGCCACGAGGGTGATTCCAGTTGAAAGCCGGCTTCTGTTCCTGCCTCGGCCTGATCGCAGCGTCAGCATTGCTGGGAGATTGCTCGTCCAGAAATGCATAGCGATTCTGGAGGCGCAGGCCCGCCATGGCAGCGGTTGAGAACCGCAGAGAGAGAAGGGTAGTCCAGTGGACTGCCCATCACTAGCCATTGATGGAGCCGATGGCCGCAGTAGAATTATAGGGTATCCATGAAGACGAGCCTTGAAAGTCTCTGAAATGCCCACTTGGTAAAAGTATTAATCCGCAATCGCAGTCATGCAGGTAAGCCAGTGGCCCGCCCACGCTTCCCTTACGACAAAATGAGCAAAAGGCAAATCTTTTTACCTATACTACAGTAATGCCATCAGCGAGAGACGGAAACATCATGCAGTAGGAGCCATTTCGAGGCAATACTTAGAAGCACCAACATCTTGACTAGCAGGCAAAGCCGGTAGGCCAGTGGCCTGCCGGCATTAGACCTGGATCAACAGTCACTAACATACTCTTTCGTTGTTGGATGAAATCGCTGCTGGCTGCTCGCAATCACTTTTATGCCGCGGAGCCACGTCACTGTTAGTGCGCACCGTAAGCGCAAGGCACAAAGTGCGCGCTGAAAAAACTGCGCATCATTCTTGTGCTCAGGACTGCAGACTGGAAAACCCTCCATATTCTTCCTTGGAGTATTTACACATCAGCCTGCAAACTGGCAATGTATGTATCGATCCAAGTTTGATCGACAACGCCTGGTTTAGGCGCTGTGAGCAAAGCATGTTCAAATCTTTGCTTAGCCAGGCGCTCTGCTTCTCGGGCCCTGTCTGCTTTTGCACTTGTTACTCGAAATTCCTCATATAGTGCCCTCAAGATGGTGTGCTGTTGCAGTTCTAAGCGTCGATCAATAGGACATACTGCTGGTTCTGTCTCTGCATGAGGGGGAGCACTGCCCGGTGGTGCGGCTGCTTCAAGCCCTGGAGGTGGCTTGGCTGTCTTTGGCGGTGGCAGAGTAGGCACCGTACCATGGAATCTGCCATTTCTCCACATACCTAATCGTGCTTCCGGCGGTACCACTGTTGGATGTTGCGTGCATTGAGTAGGTACTTCGCTGCCAGCATCATCAACGTCAGTGACTTGTGCGTCGGTAGGGGTAGACGGGGCAGGTTTGTAAGTACCCTGCCCAAAGTCGCGATCAACATCCATTGGGTCGTCAGCAGGTGGTTCATATCCGGCTAGTTGACTCAGAAGGGATGGCTGTGGTCGAAGTTGATGTAGAGGTAGGGCAGGCACTGCCGTGGCGGTAGTGCGGCCTTGTCCCACTTGCTGTGCCGTATGACCTGTGTCATGTCGGACAGGCTCCATGCTTGCATCTTCTTGGGGCCTCTGGTCCTGCTGTGCGCTTCGCGAGGGATAGGCAGTGACAGTGTTGTCACCTTGGTGGGCCCACGGATCTTCATATTGGTAATGGGCTCGCTCTCTTCCACTCTGAGTAACCGAGTTGGTCGCACAAGAGTGATCTGGGGTCGAGCTCGACGTTTGCCAATATGACGTATACTTCTTACCTGTCGAGACACTCCATGGTGGCGGTTCTGGTAGCCCTGATAAGTGTGATGCAGTGGCATCACCCACCTGAACGTCAAAATTACTACCATCATGATCCGTCCAGGCATGCTCTGTTCCTGAACTTTGCCACCATGGGGCTTCTGCGGAGGCTGATGCTGGCGCAGAGGACTTGGTGCCATAGCCATAAGACGCATCCTCGCCTTCTTTTGCTGCCTCTTCCAGAGCAATATACCCGAGGCCTTTCGTGCCAGTAGCAAGTGGGCGGTATAGTCGTGGCCCTAATTGCGACTTCCAGGTCTGGGTGATCACAAAAGCCAGCATCTTCTTCCACTGCTTGTGTGGTTCTAAAAGCAGAATACCGTGCGGCAGTACCCAATTATGCTGGTCTGGATCAAATGGTGAGCGCACTCCATCGACTGTATGGACTACTACATCTTTGAAGGCTTGGTCCGCCCTGTCAATGACGTACCACTGTAAGCCATCAACGCACGCTTGGTGACCTTGCCCTGTGATATTGCCCATAAAGTCTTGATGAGTTTGCCAATCCTCTTCATAAGCATTAGCATGCTTGTAGATGGTCCATTTGTCCCCTAAGATAGTGAACTCCCAGCGAAACATGGCAAGCCTCAGCTCATACCACTCAGGCTGAGCGTATTGGATGCGTATCCAACCCTCAAACGTTTCAATCCCGTGTCTGTTGAATGCTGAGGAGCTCTGCGGTTTGAGCAGTCGTGATGGGACTTGGTCCTGTGGAACCATTGATCGTTTGCCCTCGTCCCATCCGATGAAGACCATCGCACCTTCACGGCTCTTCTTCCACCTTGGGAGTGAGTAAGTGGATAAGGAAGCTGTGAAACCGTGCCTCGCCGTCCACACAGGGGGAGATACGGTAGTCCCGCGTCTCCCTCAATAGGTCGCTGCTCGAACCACAACCGCAACGGAAGTCACATACCGATGAGACCGCCCCAACTTATTGCAACAATTCCGAGACAAAAGAAACAAAAACGCATCAACCAAAAAATCAACCAAAAACAGTACCATTCCCCATTACGATATCTACCATAGAGTCAACACACAACATAGGCAGTGCAAAGTCCGGCATGTTGAATACCTGTTTGCGAGCGGTAGAGTCGCTCGTTGTGGGAGGGGCACCAGACTGCTCACCGCCATGGCACAGAGTAGCGCCCCTATCTACACAGGGGGAAGAACGCAGACATCAGGAAGGAGCCCATAGCCAGAATTAAACGAAGCAGAAAGCACGCAAAGCACCTGGGGACACACCAGGGAACCGCCAGGAGAGCGAATAGGACCAGGGCACCAGAAACGAGGTAGACCT
>NW_027179807.1:0-99555 GCF_036669935.1 Montipora foliosa
AACGAGGTCAGAGCAAGCACAATGTGCCTTTGGTCCCCTTGCCGTCAACGCAAGTGCCATGCCAATGCTGTCCCTGCTGCCCACTGTACAAGGGCGATCGTTGTGTGCGCCTCGCTTTTCAGGTTGGCTTTGGGCATTCCTTCCTTGGCACTGGATTGTTAATCGGACCACCATATCTCAGTGGCCATGAGGACTGGGAGCTACCTTGTCCGCTGTGAGCATTTACGGGCATCGCTTTCTTTTCGGCCTTTTGGCTATAGATATCTGGGTCGGTTGGCCGAACGTTTCTTCTTAGCTTGTGGGTTGTGTGATTGGCTTTTTCTTGTGTTTTTGTGAGTGCTTGTCCTAAGTACTGCCGGGAGGGAACGGCGTAGCCTCCACCCTAAAACGTTTTTTGATGGCGTCTCTCCTGTTCCGAACAGTGTGGTCGCCCATTTTCCTGAAGCGATTTACAAGACTTCTGGTTGGTCTACCGTTTTACCACATTTGTTGGATGCTGTGGACAGGGATAACCTTACTACGGTTCAGTTTTTACGTGGTGGACTCGTACGTCTGACTTTCAAAGATGTCGCCTGCTGTGACCATCTTGTGACTCAAGGCTTTGTGTACGGTGACACCCAGTCCGTGGGCTTCGTGCGGATAGTCATGTTCGGTCCCATACATGTCCGGGATCTGCCCTCTGAGGTCCCAGATGACGATGTGCGTGCTTTCTTTGGTTCTTTTGGAGAGGTGCTTTCCATTCGTCGTGCTACCTTCGCCAATTATCCATCTGTTTACAATGGCAATCGTGTCGTGGAAGTGGCTCTTACCCAGGACGTCCCTTATTTTGTGTCCATCTCCAGCCATAACTGTCGTGTCTGGTACGCCCGTCAGCCCGCTCAATGTTAATCTGTCGAGAGGTTGGTCACCGTGCCCCTTCCTGCCCTCTCTCTGGATTGTGTCGGCGCTGTGGTCAGCCTGGTCACATGGCTAGGGAGTGTAGGCGGGCTTGGGGTAATCTTCATTCCGGTACCGAGATCTTGTCCTCTGATGTGCCCGCTAAAGATGATGATGATAGTCCTGAGTACGTCCCCCCGACCACTGAGATTGTTTCAGAAGACTCTGAAGAGGAGTGTGAGATGGCTTCCGGGGATGAGGACGTGGCTGCTCAGGTGACTGCCCCTCTCCCCCCTCGTTCGACTGTTCCTGTCCAAGTGGCTCCTGCTCCAGTTTCTGCTCTGTCCCGTGTCTTGTGTTCCTAGTTCTTGTTCCTCTCCTGTCTCCGTCTGCACTACTGTGTCTGTGTCCGCAGTTCACACCGTTTCCTCTGTTCATGCTCCCCGTTCCAGTGCTTCCGTCTCCACTGCGTCCAAGGTCTCCTGTTCAAGCCGCTCCTTTGGTTTCTGCTCCCGGTTTCACTGCTTCAATGTCCCCTGCGCCTTCGCCTAGCCGTTTCCCTGAGAAGCTTGCTAAGCTTGTGCAAAGCTGTGCTGGTGCCTATTTAGCTACTACGCTTCCTGGTTCACTTCTACAGTACTCCGATTCTGCTATTAAGGAGTTAGCTCGCAGCATCATTGAGGAATATGATATTAAGGACAGTAGGGGTTTGGATTGTGCTGTTTCATTCCTGCGGTTTCCCGTAAAAAACTTGAGGCTAAGAAGAGTTAACTTGAACTATGATTTAGACCTTGGACATTAAGAATTGTGATATTTTGAATTGATTTAATTGTGTTTTTCTACCGGCTGCTACTCGATGTAAATAGCTGTTTTATTTTTTGAATAAGATTTTAAAATGGAAAAAAAAAATCTGTTCTTATCAGCTTAATATCTGATACGCTGCTCATCGAGCAGCTCATATATTAAACTGATTTTTGGAACTGGGCCGTGGAAAAGAGGCTTGCCTCGTCCCGGCCACGGGTTGCCTCGGTATAGCACTACCTCCGAGCGTGGCCCACTTCCCTCTGGGGAAGAAATAATCAAGTGAAAGCAGAACAAATGACCAAGCAACCAACCTTCACATTCTCTTCTCTTTTCTAGGTAGCATAGCAGCGAGTGGACAGCACGACACGACAGGACGAGGAGCACGTGACCCCCATTACCACATGGTATGCGCAGACAAGTTGCGTTTTTGCGGTTCCGGAGAGGTTGAAAAGGCATACTTACCTGACGCGGGAGGCACTGTGATCAGGGAGGCAGTCCTCTCAAGGTGAGGCTCTTTCATTGCACTTCGATTGGGTTGACCCTTGCGATTACCCCAAATGTGGGTAACTCGAGCGTATAATTTCTGGTAGTGGGGACCTGCGTTCGCGCTAGTCCCCGCACCAAACCCCGGTGGCAAAGTTGGCTAATGGGAAGGTTTGTTGGTAACGTTTCAGGCAGGGCAGGGAAGGAGATGCGGTGGCGGTGTAAGGACTAAGGAAGGTGAGTTGTATTTGTGAATTCCACTGCTGAAATTGTAGGTGAATGTTCCGTACTTGGTGCACTGCAAAACTGTGATTTTATTTCTTTCATTCTTGGCCGTAGAGAGAGCGAGAGGACGTGTTTATTTCAGCCGCATCGATTTCCATCGATAGACGAGTGAGACAAGAAAATGCCAGCGGGTCGAGCTCTTATCCTCGTGCATCGTTTCGAAAACGTAAGTGGATGTGTGTTTGTACTGCTCCATCGCGATAGATTTCTTTTGCGTTGTGTTATGTTGCGTTCTGGAGAGCCCGTTTTGCATTGAGTAACTGAGGACCCGCCAGATCAGTTGGCGTTACATTTCTGTGGCCAACACTTTGTGGTTTCTCTATGTTATCAGTTAATTGGATTGTTATCATAAAAAGTAAATCTTTCATGGTCAGGATAGTGTCTTATCGGCCCTTTGAATACGTACTGTCCGTGTTGAGCAGGGAACAGTAAGACTTTGAAGTGCGCTACGTCACGTAAGTCACGTTTTCGCAGGATCAATGTTGTAGTGTTGTAGCCTTCGTTGTATGCATATCATCCGGGCTAGGTTAACTTCCATCTAATGCATAACAGTGCATGCATTTTTTTACTTGTCGTATCCTGTTCTTTGCTCACACGAAAAGATACGTTTCATGTCATAAACGTTGGATTGATAAGATCTCGCGCGCACGCGCTCCCTTGGGAATACAAGTTCCACTTTCTCGTGTGAACTATTTTGTTTTTGTTGTATGTCTCATCTTTGACATATCGTTGGCATGTTGTGTTCAAAAAACCTGGTTTGGAATGTTCTTTCATTAAAGGAAACTGAGATTTTTTGAGATAATCAAGTGTACAGAAGGAAAAAGGGAAGCCTACAACACGGGGTATTCCCAGGCGGTCTCCCATCCAAGTACTAACCCCGCCCGACAGGGCTTAACTTCGGTGATCGGACGAGAACCGGTGTTTTCCCTGTGGTATGGTCGTAGACAAGTAATTCGCCGTGAAAATTAACTTTGTTATAAGGGAAAATAAAACTGAGGTCAGAGCAAGCACAATGTGCATTTGTCCTCTTGCCGTCAACGCAAGTGCCATGCAATGCTGGTCCTGCTGCCCACTGTACAAGGGCGATCGTTGTGTGCGCCTCGCTTTCAGGTTGGCTTTGGGCATTCCTTCCTTGGCACGGATTGTAATCGGACCACCATATCTCGTGGCCATGAGACTGGGAGCACCTTGTCCGCTGTGAGCATTTACGGGCATCGCTTCTCGGCCTTTTGGCTAAGTCTTTTTGGCCGATGTTTTGTGGGTTCTCCCAGGGCGAAGCCCTACCATTTTGGTAGTAGGTTTTTCGTTCCTTGTGGTATCCTTGCTATTGCGATTCCATGGATGCTGATACTGATACACGTGTTAATTGGGGCGACGCCCCTATGGATCATGTTTCTGAGAATGTTGTTGTGAATCCTTCCTCTGATATTGCTGCTGCCTCATCGGATACTGTTATGTCATATGCTGGTGTCACTGCCGGGTCTGGTGACCCTGTTCCGCTCGTCAATAATCCTCCTGTTCGCAGCCGTTTTGTTCCGTCTACCTTTGAGAGAGAGAATTTTTCTGTTTACAACCGCTTGCCAGAGAGACCGTGTTCTGCCTTTTTTCCGAAACCTGATGGCGACTTTGCTTTAAAGGATCTTTTTGCCGACCTAGAGACCTGCCAGATCCCTTCTGCTGCTGTTCGCTGCGTCCAATGGGTTTCCCCGCAGCAAGTGTGTGTCACCTTTGCCAAAGAAGATTATCGTAACACCTTTCTTCGGGCTTCATCGTTGGTGCCTCGTTTCCTCCGCTCTGGTGCCCCTACAGCTTCTGGTAATCCCCGTATCGTCTATGTTGCTGTTTTTGGTGCTCCTTATGAGCTTCCTGATTCTGCGCTTCATATGCGTCTTGCTCCCTATGGTACTGTGAAGTTTACTCGACGTAGTAAACACCAGAACTACCCTGCGTTGGACAATGGAACTCGGGTCTTTGGTATGGTCCTGTCCAAATCTATCCCTTCCTTTCTTCGTTTTGGCCGGGTTCTAGTCCGTGTTCGTCATGACAATCAGACGCCTACTTGTCGAAAGTGCAACCTCCCCGATCATATGGCTAAGGATTGCCCTAATACCTTCTGCTACAATTGCGAGCACGTTGGTCATATGTTTAAGGAATGCCCTGAAGAGGATTTCTGCTGTGTGTGTCGTGACCAAGGCCATAAGGCTATCGATTGTCAGCATTCGTGGCATCGCCGTCCTCGATCTTACCGAGATGCTGACAAGCCGGATGACCCTCCTCCCCAGCCGTCTCCTGACCTTCAACCTGCTGTTCAGCCCTCTAATCGACCTTCGCAGCCTACTAGCCAACTATCTTCATCCTGCTCTTCCCAATCCTCGTCGCAGTCTTCCTCTTTGCAGCCTTCTTCTGAGCACTCGGCCCCTTCGCAGATACAATCTTCCCCTCCTCTTTCTTCTGACCTTTCTCAGTCCCAGAGTATTTTGGCTTCCTATGCGCCCTCTAATCCAGCCTTGGTAGAAGCTGCCTCCGATGCCGAAGTAGCCTATGCTATGGATGTTGCCGATCCTCCGCCTGACTCCCTTCCTGATTACCCTGATGACAACTCCGATCCTGATAATGTTCCTGCCCCTGTCGCTGACCCTGTTCCTGATGCTGTTCCTGATCTTGACGTTGACGTTGCTTCTGACGATACTGATCCTGACCTTGATGCTGATTCGCCTTTACAGACCTCTCGCCCGCTGCTTTCTGACCCTGGTGACCATCCTCTCGTCGTTTCTGATGATTCTGACTCAGATGATTATACTCCTGCGCCTGACCTTTTCCCAACTCGTACGTTGGGACGAGCTGTCAAGAGAGGATCCAGCCGGACACCTGCTAATGTCACTCCAACCATTGTGCCTGTTCGTAAGTCAACGAATCCTTCGCGTGTGCCTACGAAAAAAAGCCGTCCATCATGACCTCTATATTTAATTTAATTTCAATTAATTCACGTGGTTCTAATCGGGCTACTCGGAAAGCTTTGCTTGATTATGTTCGTTTCGGTTTCGGTATTATCTGCATTCAGGAAACTTTAATATCTGATCCTGTTGCCTTTAATTCCCTGGTTGCTGACTGGAGTGGGCCATCTTTTTGGTCCCCTGCTGTTGGTAAACAGGCTGGTGTTATTATTTTGATTTCCGATCGTTTTGATGGTCAAGTTTTATCTTGGCGTAGAGATCATGATGGACGTGTCCTTAGTTTACTCGTTGAGTATAATAATCGTAAGTTTAATATTATTAATATTTATGCGCCCACCCTTTTGACTGACCGAAAAGTGTTTTTCGAGAATCTGCATGCTTTCTGCCTTCCTGCTGATTTTACTATTATTGCCGGTGATTTCAATTGCTATGAATCTGATTTAGATAAATTTGGTGGCAATGTTTCCATTGCAAAATACCTCTCTGACTTTCGTCGTTCACTTTACCTTGAAGATGCTTGGCGCAAATTGCATCCCCGTGTCCGAGCGTGCTCTTGGTTTAATTCTAATTTTTCCATCGGCTCGCGCCTTGACAAATTTTTTGTTTCCCGAAATTTATTCCCCTTAGTTCAGTCCTGTGACATTTCTCCTTGCGCCTTTTCTGATCATGATTTTGTTAATCTTTCTTTAAAATTGGAGTCTAATTATATGCGTGGTCCGGGCTTATGGAAATTTAATTCCTCCCTTTTGAATGATAGCGATTTTTGTCTTTCCTTTGATGCTAAGATTCGCGAGCTCTCCGATTGCGTTGACTATTTTCCGTCAGTCAAATGTTGGTGGGACTTTTTTAAGGACTCTATTCGCTCGGAAATTATTTCCTTCGCTAAGAATAAACGTAGAAGTCTCTCGCATGAGCGCGTCCTTATAACTAATGCAATAATTGGTCTCAAGCGCCGTCTTGTCTGTGGCGACCTTTCGGTCGCCCCTGAAATTTCTCGGCTTGAATCTGAACTGAATGCTCTTACCTTGCGTGTTTTGGAAGGCTCTAAAATCCGTTCTCGCGTCCAGTGGCTTGAGGAGGGCGAGAAGCCTTCACGCTTCTTCTTCAAGTTAGAACGTGAGCGCTTAGACCGTAATAACGTTTCTTCCATTTTGAATGATAATGACATTGAAGTTTTCACTCGGGAGGAGATTGAACGTGCGCACGTGCGCTTTTATTCAAATCTTTTCTCGCAAGAGGTTATTGATCCTGTGTGTAAACAATCCTGTTTTGATTCTATTCCTTCTTCGCTTTCTCCTCCTCTGCGCGACTCATGCGAGGGACTTTTAACTTTAGATGAATTGACTATTTCATTAAGGAGCCTTAGCCTAGGAAGGTCACCTGGTTCTGATGGTTTGTCTGTCGAATTTTACTTGCGTTTTTGGGACATTCTGGGCCCCCTTTTGCTATCAGTCGCAAACCAATGTTTCCATGACTCTGAACTTTCGGATTCTATGAAAGGAAGCGTTACTCGCCTTATTTATAAGAAGCGTGGGGATATTAAGAATTTGAAAAACTGGAGGCCCATTTCTTTGCTCAATGTGGATTATAAGATTATCTCTAAAGCTATCACAACTCGTCTTTCTTCGGTTATGCATCACATAGTTTCCCCTGATCAATCTTGCTCTGTTCCGGGTCGTTCAATCTTCTCTAATGTGAGTTTGTTGCGCGATGTTTTGAGCCACATTGAGCAAACAAATGAGTCTGCTATTTTGATTAGTTTAGATCAAGAAAAAGCCTTCGACCGAGTCGATCGCGTCTTCCTTCTAGAGCTGCTTAATGTTTACGGTTTTGGTTCTGATTTTTGTCGCTGGATTAGTACCTTTTATAATGGTGCTTGCATGCGTATCATCCTTAACGATTGGCTTACTGAGAGTATCCCCCTTGAACGGGGCGTCCGTCAGGGGGATCCTCTCTCTCCTCTACTTTATGTTTTATGTGTAGAAGTTCTTGCTAACCTGATCCGTAGATCTCCTGAGATTGAGGGGTTTTTACTTCCTGGTGCAAGGGGTTTGCAGGCCAAGGTTCGCCTTTATGCTGATGACACTACTGCTGTTTTGAAAGACCTTTTCTCTCTAAATAAGCTTTTTGATTGTGTTAGTGTTTACGAACGTGGTTCTGGAGCTAAGCTAAATAAGTCGAAAACGGAGGCCATGTGGCTCGGTGCTTGGCGTTCTCGGACTGACGAACCCCTTGGACTTACTTGGGTCAAGAAAATGAAAATTCTTGGGGTCTTTTTTGGTACTATCCCTGTTGAGAATGATAATTGGCAACCTAAACTAAACAAACTAGAGAAGTCCCTCAATCTTTGGAGATCTCGTTCTTTGTCCTTCCTAGGCAAGGCTCTCCTTATTAACACCTTAGGGTTAAGTAAGCTGATGTATCTAGCTAGGGTTTTGCTTCCCCCTGCCTGGGTCCTTTCCCGTATCAATAGTTTCATCTGGCCTTTTCTTTGGGGTTGTAAAATTGAGACGGTTGCTCGTAATACTTTATATTTAAGCGCTGCGCAAGGGGGTATAGGTATTATTAACTTTAGTGTTAAGTGCCTTGCCTTGCAGTTAGCGGGGATGGCTTTTACTTTGGACTCGCCTCACGATTCTAGTTTTTATCTTTGTAAATATTTTGTTGGTAGACGTTTGTCTTCTCTTCGCCCCCAGTGGAACTGTTTGCGCGATAATTTTGCCCCTTCTGCCTGCTTTCCGTCTCCTTTTTACGCCCGCTGTCTCGAAACTCTTTTATCCGTTGGTAATTGCGACTTAACTTCTAAGCGTTTATATTTGAAACTACTTTCCTCGAATTCCTCCTCCCCTATCTTGCATAGAGTTTGGACCCAGGTTTGTGGCTCTTCTTTTTCACTCAATGATCATTGGTCTCTCGTTCGAGATTCTCTTACCGAAAATCCTAAAAATGATCTCTTGTGGCTAATCGCTCTCCGCGGTGTTAAGGTTCGCGATTCCCTTGCTAATTGGGGATATATTAACTCGGCTTTCTGTGCTTCTTGCCCTAGACGAGAGACTATAGATCATTGTTTTTTGCATTGCCCTCGGGTTAAGCGGGTTTGGTCCCGTTTTTCCCCAATTTTAGATCGTGTGCTAGGCTTTCGGCTTACCTTAAATGTCCCCTTCGTGTTCTTTTTTATTTGGCCCCCTCTCGTTACAAAGAGGGCTCGCATTGCGCGCCACATTATCAAGACCATTCTCTACGGTGTTTGGCTTTTTCGCAATAAGGCCACCTTTTATAACGGTAAAGAAGATCATCGGGCTATTATCCGTTTTGTTTCTGGCGATCTCCGTAGTCGAATTAAGCTCGATCACTTTCGCCTTTCAGACAGTCGCTTTTCTTCTTTGTGGTCTCTCCCAGGCTTTTGCACCGTAGAGAACGGTCTTCCTAGCGTTACTATTTAGGCGTACATTTAATTCTCGTTTTGCTTTGTCCGCGCGCTGTTTGCGGTGCCTGTAATCCGGGGCTCTCTTTAAGGAACTTGCGCAGTTCATGGACTTTATCGTTAGGGCCCCTGGCCCTTACGGCTAGCTGCTTACTCCGGCTTTGTAACTCTGTAGACTTTTTTGTATTCCTGAATATGTAATTGCTCCATTTTTATTTGTGAATAAACGCTCTTTTGACAAAAAAAAAAAATCTGTTCTTATCAGCTTAATATCTGATACGCTGCTCATCGAGCAGCTCATATATTAAACTGATTTTTGGAACTGGGCCGTGGAAAAGAGGCTTGCCTCGTCCCGGCCACGGGTTGCCTCGGTATAGCACTACCTCCGAGCGTGGCCCACTTCCCTCTGGGGAAGAAATAATCAAGTGAAAGCAGAACAAATGACCAAGCAACCAACCTTCACATTCTCTTCTCTTTTCTAGGTAGCATAGCAGCGAGTGGACAGCACGACACGACAGGACGAGGAGCACGTGACCCCCATTACCACATGGTATGCGCAGACAAGTTGCGTTTTGCGGTTCCGGAGAGGTTGAAAAGGCATACTTACCTGACGCGGGAGGCACTGTGATCAGGGAGGCAGTCCTCTCAAGGTGAGGCTCTTTCATTGCACTTCGATTGGGTTGACCCTTGCGATTACCCCAAATGTGGGTAACTCGAGCGTATAATTTCTGGTAGTGGGGACCTGCGTTCGCGCTAGTCCCCGCACCAAACCCCGGTGGCAAAGTTGGCTAATGGGAAGGTTTGTTGGTAACGTTTCAGGCAGGGCAGGGAAGGAGATGCGGTGGCGGTGTAAGGACTAAGGAAGGTGAGTTGTATTTGTGAATTCCACTGCTGAAATTGTAGGTGAATGTTCCGTACTTGGTGCACTGCAAAACTGTGATTTTATTTCTTTCATTCTTGGCCGTAGAGAGAGCGAGAGGACGTGTTTATTTCAGCCGCATCGATTTCCATCGATAGACGAGTGAGACAAGAAAATGCCAGCGGGTCGAGCTCTTATCCTCGTGCATCGTTTCGAAAACGTAAGTGGATGTGTGTTTGTACTGCTCCATCGCGATAGATTTCTTTTGCGTTGTGTTATGTTGCGTTCTGGAGAGCCCGTTTTGCATTGAGTAACTGAGGACCCGCCAGATCAGTTGGCGTTACATTTCTGTGGCCAACACTTTGTGGTTTCTCTATGTTATCAGTTAATTGGATTGTTATCATAAAAAGTAAATCTTTCATGGTCAGGATAGTGTCTTATCGGCCCTTTGAATACGTACTGTCCGTGTTGAGCAGGGAACAGTAAGACTTTGAAGTGCGCTACGTCACGTAAGTCACGTTTTCGCAGGATCAATGTTGTAGTGTTGTAGCCTTCGTTGTATGCATATCATCCGGGCTAGGTTAACTTCCATCTAATGCATAACAGTGCATGCATTTTTTACTTGTCGTATCCTGTTCTTTGCTCACACGAAAAGATACGTTTCATGTCATAAACGTTGGATTGATAAGATCTCGCGCGCACGCGCTCCCTTGGGAATACAAGTTCCACTTTCTCGTGTGAACTATTTTGTTTTTGTTGTATGTCTCATCTTTGACATATCGTTGGCATGTTGTGTTCAAAAAACCTGGTTTGGAATGTTCTTTCATTAAAGGAAACTGAGATTTTTTGAGATAATCAAGTGTACAGAAGGAAAAAGGGAAGCCTACAACACGGGGTATTCCCAGGCGGTCTCCCATCCAAGTACTAACCCCGCCCGACAGGGCTTAACTTCGGTGATCGGACGAGAACCGGTGTTTTCCCTGTGGTATGGTCGTAGACAAGTAATTCGCCGTGAAAATTAACTTTGTTATAAGGGAAAATAAAAACGAGGTCAGAGCAAGCACAATGTGCATTTGTCCTCTTGCCGTCAACGCAAGTGCCATGCAATGCTGGTCCTGCTGCCCACTGTACAAGGGCGATCGTTGTGTGCGCCTCGCTTTCAGGTTGGCTTTGGGCATTCCTTCCTTGGCACGGATTGTAATCGGACCACCATATCTCGTGGCCATGAGACTGGGAGCACCTTGTCCGCTGTGAGCATTTACGGGCATCCTGTTAAAAAATTAGAAAATGTTAAAAAACCACCAAGTGGTGGCACTTCATGTAAAGTGGCTGAGAATACAGGTGTGCGTCGTAAGGGTACTGTTGCTAGTGGTGGTACCGACGGTCTTGTTTCTTCGGGTGTTCCTCCATCCTCCCAATCTGTTGAACCTTTGGAGGTGGAAATGGTTGAGGTATCCACTCCTCGTAAACGTGGTTGTGATTCCGTTGAGACCTCCTCTGATAGCTCTTCTGTTACTCCTTCCCGAAAGGCTCTTACGAAGGTGGCTAAGAAGAGTGGAGCTGCGCCCTCTTCTACTAAATCGAAGACTCGTGCTTCAGCTGATACTGTCAAGTCTGCGAAGCACGAAGGTTTGCCTGATGTGTCGGTTTCCCTCCCCCAACGCAAAGCACGTACATAGTTATTCTTTTACTGTACTCCATTATGGCTCTGTCAGTTGTCTCAGTTAATGTCAACGGTCTGCGAGACCAGTCTAAGCGAGCTGGGTTTGTACAGTGGCTTCATTCCTTGCCTGTTGTTCCTGATGTAGTGTGCCTCCAAGAGGCCCACTGCATCTCCCTCAGTGAGTGTCAGTCCTGGTTCCAGTCATCTGGTCTTTCCGTTGTGGCGTCTCCCGGCTCTAATAAGTCTTGTGGTTGTATTGTTTTGTTTCGTCCAGTGTTGTCCCTTGTTAAATCTTCCTCTGATAGTTGTGGTCGGTTTTTTGTTATGTGAGTTTTCTTTGCGTGGCGCTGTGTTCAGGGTTGCTTGCATTTATGCTCCCAATCGCAACCCTGATCGTGATGCCTTCCTGGACGAGGTCTCTTCCCGATTAGACCCTTCAGTTCCCACCCTCCTCGCCGGCGATTTTAATACCGTCTTTGATCGCGCTGCTGACCGTGTGTGGGGCTCCGTGGTCGGTGATACCTCGCGTGAGAGTGTTGTTGCCCTTTGGTCGTCTTTTTGACGATGTCTGTTGTATTGATATTTGGAGATACCTCCATCCGTCTTCCTCCGCCTTTACCTGGACTAAGGCGGATGGCTCTATCTCCTCCCGTATAGATCTAATTGGGTGTCCTTATGTCTGGGTTGCGTCTGTCTCTGTTTGTGAAATTCTTCCGTGTCCGTTTTCAGACCATTGTGCTGTGTCCTGCTCTCTCACTGTTCCTGACGTTATTCCTCCTGGTCCGGGGCTTTGGAAGCTTAATACCTCAGTCCTGGAGGAGGAGGAGTACTGTCGCCTTATTTCTGACTTTTGGGCCGATTGGAAGGACTGTAAGCTCTGTTTTTCCTCTCTTTCCAAGTGGTGGGATTCCGGTAAAGCAAAGATCAAGGGCATTACGGTATCTTACTGTGTGCGCCGGTCGCAGAAAGATTCTTGGTCACGTGATTTGTTGGCTAGGTTGGCGGCACACCTCAAGGCACGGCTTGATGCTGGTTGCCTGTCTGTTTTAGGTGTTTATCGATCCACCCTTGAACAGCTTTCCGCCTATGACATCAGGGCTGCTCAAGGTGCCCAAGTACGGTCACGTGTCCGATGGGTTGAGGAGGGCGAGGTCTCATCGGCGTACTTTTTTCGTTTAGAGAAGAAACGGTCTGCTGACCGGTGGGTTTCTGCGCTTCGGAACCCTGATGGGTCCATTGTTTCAACACCTTCTGATCTGTGTTCTTCGTTTGCCACTTTCTACTCCTCTCTTTTTACTGCCTGTCCTACGGATTCCGCTGCTCAAGATTTTCTCCTCAGTAATGTGTCCTTGGTCCTTTCATCTGCCCAAGCTGATCTTTGTGAGGGCTTTCTGACTCTTGGGGAGTGTCATCGTGCCCTTGTTGGCATGGCTCGTCGTAAAGCCCCGGGGTCGATGGCCTCCCCATGGAGTTTTACTTGAAATTCTGGGACGTTCTTGGGTCTGATTTAGTGGAGGTCTTGAATTCGTGTTATCTGTCTGGTTCTATGTCTTTGTCTCAACGGCGGGGTCTCATATCCTTAATCTTTAAGAAGGGAGATCGGTTGGACGCTCGTAACTGGCGCCCCATCTCCCTTCTTAACGTCGACTATAAGCTTGCTTCTCGTGTTATTGCTGGGCGCCTTCTCAAAGTTATCCATCTGGTTGTTAGTGAGGATCAGACCTGCGGTGTTCCTGGCAGGTTTTATTGGCGAGAATGTTGCTCTTTTGCGTGATGTGGTTGCCTTTGCCACGGAATCTGACATCCCGGTTGCCGTTCTCTCCTTAGACCAGGAAAAGGCCTTTGATAGAGTGGGATTGGTCATTTATGTGTGCTACTCTGTCGAGGATGGGTTTTGGCCCATCTTTTGTCCGTTGGGTTGTTCTGTTCTATTCTGCTGTCCAAAGCTCTGTAGTTGTTAATGGTTATCTGTCTCGGTTTTTTCCTTTGTCTCGTGGCGTGCGTCAGGGCTGTCCTTTGTCTCCATTATTATATGTTCTAGTTTCTGAAGTGCTTGCTGTTAACATTCGTGCCAATCCACGTATCATTGGTCTTTCTGTCCCCGGGGCCCCGCGGGCCCTGTCTCCGATCTCGCAGTACGCCGATGACACCTCTCTCATCGTCACGTCTGATATTGCCATTGCTGCTATTTTTGAAGTTTATGCTCTTTTTGAAAGGGGTTCTGGTGCTAAGCTTAATCAGTCCAAATCCAAGGGATTGTGGCTCGGTTCGTGGTCTGGCAGGACTGACCCCCCTGTCACCCTGGACTGGACCTCGGCCAAGATCAAAGTGCTGGGCGTCTTTATTGGGCCTGGGAATTTGGAGGAAGTGAACTGGCGTCCTAGGATTGATGCCGTGGAGAATGTGCTGGCTTCTTGGAGGCAACGCTCCCTGTCCTACGGCGGGAGAGCTCTCGTCATCAACGCCTTGTCCCTTTCTAGGGTTTGGTACATTGCCTCCCTAATTCATGTCCCCCCTTGGGTTTCTTCCGAGCTTTGTAAATTGGTTTTTGGGTTTTTTTGGAAGGGCAAACGCGATCTGGTTTCTCGTGCTGTTGTTGTTCAGCCTACATCTGCTGGTGGTTTTTCTGTCATTGATCTTCGTCTTAAAGTTTCTGCGCTCCTTGTCCAGTGGGTTCGGCGTTTCACTGTTTCTCCGAGTAGTTGGGTCCATTTCTTTTCCTTTTGGTGTGATTCTCGTTTTGGTGTCCCTGCTCTTGATGTTCTGTCCCGTCCTGAGGCCTTTTCCTCCAAGTCCCTTCCCCCTTTTTACTCTGCTCTTCTGTCTGCTTGGCGTTTGGCTGGTGGTTCCTTTTCCCGTCGGCGTTCCTCCCTTGTCATTGCGTCTTTGTCTCCTCATCATGTTGCTGCTGTTTCCTCTATCTCTGCAAATTCTGTTTATTTGTTTTTTTGCTGTCTGAGGATCGTCCGATTCCCATTGTGTTGACAAGTTTTTCCCTTTGTATGGCTCACTCTACTGGCCTTCGACCTGGTCCCAATTGTTCTTCTTCAATCTTGACCGCCCAGTGATCGATCTCAACTGGAAGGTCGCCCATGGCGTGTTGTACACTGCCGATCGCCTTGTCGGTTTTGGGTACTCGGTCGACCCTTCTTGCTTTTGCCGTCTTGCCTCTGAATGTCCTTCTCACTTGTTTTTCTCCTGCCCTCTTGCTCATAGTGTGCTTTCATGGTTACAGTCTCTATTGTTTGGTTTTTCGTCTTCGTCCCCCTCTTTGGTTTGCCGTCACGTGCTGTTTGGTTTTGACCCGGCTGAGATCCGTCAAGTTCCTCGTGTTTTCATGTACATCCTAGGTGTCTGTAAGTATTTTATCTGGCTCGCTCGGAATGACTTTCGTTTCCGTAATGTGCCGCCTGGTGCCCTCGATGTCATCGCAAAGGTCCGCTCTCGTGTCAAGTTCAATCTACCTCTCCTTTTTAAGCGTTTTAAGTCCCCCCCGTCGTCTACGTTATTTTCATCGTCAGTGGGGTGCGTCTGGCATTATCGGCTCTGTTTGCAATGGTCGTTTTTCTCTGTCCCAGTTTTAGTCCTGTTATCGTCCCGGGCTGTTGCTTGTTTCACGGCGTACCTACCTTTGTAGGATGAGTCTTTCTGGCTGGCGACCTTGTCGGCGCTGCTCATCGAGCAGCTCATATATTAAACTGATTTTTGGAACTGGGCCGTGGAAAAGAGGCTTGCCTCGTCCCGGCCACGGGTTGCCTCGGTATAGCACTACCTCCGAGCGTGGCCCACTTCCCTCTGGGGAAGAAATAATCAAGTGAAAGCAGAACAAATGACCAAGCAACCAACCTTCACATTCTCTTCTCTTTTCTAGGTAGCATAGCAGCGAGTGGACAGCACGACACGACAGGACGAGGAGCACGTGACCCCCATTACCACATGGTATGCGCAGACAAGTTGCGTTTTGCGGTTCCGGAGAGGTTGAAAAGGCATACTTACCTGACGCGGGAGGCACTGTGATCAGGGAGGCAGTCCTCTCAAGGTGAGGCTCTTTCATTGCACTTCGATTGGGTTGACCCTTGCGATTACCCCAAATGTGGGTAACTCGAGCGTATAATTTCTGGTAGTGGGGACCTGCGTTCGCGCTAGTCCCCGCACCAAACCCCGGTGGCAAAGTTGGCTAATGGGAAGGTTTGTTGGTAACGTTTCAGGCAGGGCAGGGAAGGAGATGCGGTGGCGGTGTAAGGACTAAGGAAGGTGAGTTGTATTTGTGAATTCCACTGCTGAAATTGTAGGTGAATGTTCCGTACTTGGTGCACTGCAAAACTGTGATTTTATTTCTTTCATTCTTGGCCGTAGAGAGAGCGAGAGGACGTGTTTATTTCAGCCGCATCGATTTCCATCGATAGACGAGTGAGACAAGAAAATGCCAGCGGGTCGAGCTCTTATCCTCGTGCATCGTTTCGAAAACGTAAGTGGATGTGTGTTTGTACTGCTCCATCGCGATAGATTTCTTTTGCGTTGTGTTATGTTGCGTTCTGGAGAGCCCGTTTTGCATTGAGTAACTGAGGACCCGCCAGATCAGTTGGCGTTACATTTCTGTGGCCAACACTTTGTGGTTTCTCTATGTTATCAGTTAATTGGATTGTTATCATAAAAAGTAAATCTTTCATGGTCAGGATAGTGTCTTATCGGCCCTTTGAATACGTACTGTCCGTGTTGAGCAGGGAACAGTAAGACTTTGAAGTGCGCTACGTCACGTAAGTCACGTTTTCGCAGGATCAATGTTGTAGTGTTGTAGCCTTCGTTGTATGCATATCATCCGGGCTAGGTTAACTTCCATCTAATGCATAACAGTGCATGCATTTTTTACTTGTCGTATCCTGTTCTTTGCTCACACGAAAAGATACGTTTCATGTCATAAACGTTGGATTGATAAGATCTCGCGCGCACGCGCTCCCTTGGGAATACAAGTTCCACTTTCTCGTGTGAACTATTTTGTTTTTGTTGTATGTCTCATCTTTGACATATCGTTGGCATGTTGTGTTCAAAAAACCTGGTTTGGAATGTTCTTTCATTAAAGGAAACTGAGATTTTTTGAGATAATCAAGTGTACAGAAGGAAAAAGGGAAGCCTACAACACGGGGTATTCCCAGGCGGTCTCCCATCCAAGTACTAACCCCGCCCGACAGGGCTTAACTTCGGTGATCGGACGAGAACCGGTGTTTTCCCTGTGGTATGGTCGTAGACAAGTAATTCGCCGTGAAAATTAACTTTGTTATAAGGGAAAATAAAAACGAGGTCAGAGCAAGCACAATGTGCATTTGTCCTCTTGCCGTCAACGCAAGTGCCATGCAATGCTGGTCCTGCTGCCCACTGTACAAGGGCGATCGTTGTGTGCGCCTCGCTTTCAGGTTGGCTTTGGGCATTCCTTCCTTGGCACGGATTGTAATCGGACCACCATATCTCGTGGCCATGAGACTGGGAGCACCTTGTCCGCTGTGAGCATTTACGGGCATCGCTTCTCGGCCTTTTGGCTAAGATCAAGTGTAGTATCTGTTCTTATCAGCTTAATATCTGATACGCTGCTCATCGAGCAGCTCATATATTAAACTGATTTTTGGAACTGGGCCGTGGAAAAGAGGCTTGCCTCGTCCCGGCCACGGGTTGCCTCGGTATAGCACTACCTCCGAGCGTGGCCCACTTCCCTCTGGGGAAGAAATAATCAAGTGAAAGCAGAACAAATGACCAAGCAACCAACCTTCACATTTCTCTTCTCTTTTCTAGGTAGCATAGCAGCGAGTGGACAGCACGACACGACAGGACGAGGAGCACGTGACCCCCATTACCACATGGTATGCGCAGACAAGTTGCGTTTTTGCGGTTCCGGAGAGGTTGAAAAGGCATACTTACCTGACGCGGGTTTTTATTATCTGCCAGGTTCGTGCCTTTCCTTGTGGTACGCGTAAGTTCCGTATTGGAATTGGAGTGTGGGGACAAGCGTTTTTGGGATTTGTGGTAAGATTTTTGATTCCTGAGTTTTACTGGTGACCCTCCTGGGGACTTATGCTTGGCGTCCTGCCATAACCCAGGGTAGCCAGTCTTTCTGTTCCCTTCCTGGGAGCTTTGCTTTCCGGGGGGACTGTTTTTTCTCTTTTTCCCTTTTCATCATGCCTCTTGCGGCCTTTAAGAGGACAGTAGTCCTCGACCTTTCCGATGTTCCAACCTCTGTTCCCAGGGCGGAACTTGTTACAGCCATCAAGGGAAAGTTCACCCCCTTTGTGATTGACAGTATTCAGTTTGTTCCCGTAAAACTGGTTCAGATTACTTTCGCTGACCCAAAATGTAAAAATATTGTTGAAGGTTATGATTTTGTCACTTTAGCTGGTGCTAAGTGCAAAGTCATGTATGCTGGGCCTCGAGCTCAAAATGTTATGTTGTATCACTATCCCTTTGAGGAGAGTGATGATCGCCTCCGGCCCTACTTTTCCTCGTACGGGAAGGTGGAGACGATAAGGCACCAGCATTACCCGGGTGACCCTGCAATCTGCACTGGAGCCCGTATCATCAAAATGGTTCGTTCTGGCCGGATCCCTCGTAATCTGGACATTGCTGGATATAAATGTAAGGTGTGGTATGTGGGTCAGCCGGCCGAATGTGATATCTGTCGTGGGGAACACCTCACCAAAAACTGTGACTTGCGCGGGAAGTGCCGCAGGTGTCGGGAGCCTGGTCACATGGCCAGGGATTGCCCAACCCCCCCAATGCCTGGGGGAACCCACCATCTTCGCCTGCGACCCCCGCCCATCCGTCCGCTTCACTTGTTGTTGGTGCCACTCCCCCGGAGTCGCTGCCTCCCCTCCTGGATGTCAGTTCTGGTCCTGAGGACCTTCCCACTTCTCCTGCAAGCTCTGACCATGAGGACTCTGGGGACGAGGGGGTAACCCTTCGTCCTCCTGCCCCCACGCAACCTGGTATTTCAAGTTGGGGTTCCCACACCGACCTCAGGGACAATGAGTTATCCCCCCTGGTACTCCACCCATGGCCTCTCCTGCCACCAGTAAATGTTAAGGAGGGTGCGGCCCTCCCTAAAACGGTAATGGTGGGTCCTCGACGCGCGTGCAGGTGGCTGCCTCCCCCGCCGCTGCGTCTGATGGTTTGGCTGCGCCACAGAGTAATACAATGTTAACACTAGTAGTAACGTAGTTGGTGTAATGGACAATACTACTATAGTTAATGGAAAAGAAATGGAAATGGATAATAGTAATAATGTAGTTACTGGAAAAGAAATGACAAATAATGCTGTAGTTAATGGAAAAGAAATGGAAATGGATAATAGTAATAATGGAAAAGAAATGGATACGAATGATAATGAACTAGTTAATGAGACTGAATACAGTCAAAGTATATTTAGTGACGATGACCCTTTAACGGGCATCAATGTAACCCCTGTAAATACCCCACAGGTTCTATCTCTGTCTCCCGTAATGGTTAACGAGGTCGAGCTGACTGATTCACCAGTCACTAAGCGTGGACTTTCGGATGTTGAGGCTTCCTCTGATGATCAGGTCAAGTCTAAGAAGAAAGCGAAGAAACCTCTTCCTGGTTCTGCGGTCCCCGGCCGCTCGAAGTCTGGAAAGGGCAGGGAGTCTGGGAGGGCTGTTCATTCTGGCCTTCCCTCCTTGGCTCCCCCTGCCCCGGTTCGGAGCCGTCGCTCCTAGTTGTGCTGTCTCTCTCTTTCTTCTCAGTTATGGCTCTCTCTATCCTCTCCTTAAACACCAATGGTCTCAGGGACTCGTCCAAGCGCGCTGGTGTTCTGCACTGGTTACGTTCCTTTCCTCAGGTCCCTGACATTGTCTGCCTACAAGAGGGCCCACTGCTCTTCAGACAGTGAATGTCAGTCTGGTTTCGTTCATCTGGTTTTAATGCAGTTGCTTCTGTTGGCTCTGCACACTCTTGTGGTTGCATCATTTTATTCCGCCCCACGGTCACCCTTACGAGCTCTTGGTGTGACACCGCTGGGCGTGTTGTTTTTTGCCACTTTACCCATTCTGGGCACCCGTTTCGTATCTGCTGTCTCTACGCCCCCAATCGCAACCCAGCCCGTGACGACTTCCTGGACGACGTCTCGTCTTGGGTTGATCCCACCTATCCGACCTTCCTTGCCGGGGACTTTAACACTGTGTTCGACCGCGCCCTCGATCGTCGGGGCTCCAATGTCTCTGACACTTCCCGCGAAAGTACTGCTACCTTAAAACGTCTTTTTGACTCCTGCTGTTGTCTGGACATTTGGAGGCACCTGCATCCTTCCGATTCTGCCTTCTCTTGGACTCGCTCAGACGGCCTTATGGCCTCCCGTATTGATCTCATTGGTGCCCCGTACTCCTGTTACCATCAGTCTTGACTTGCGATATTATTCCTTGTCCGTTTTCGGATCACTGTGGTGTGGTGCTTTCTTGTAGTGTCCCAGACATTGCTGCTCCTGGGACAGTTTCTGGAAGCTCAACATTTCTGTCCTCAATGATGAGGACTATATCCAGCATATCACTAATTTTTGGTCCGTTTGGAGGCAGTCCATGCTGTCCTTCCCGTCACTAGCTAAGTGGTGGGATAAGGGCAAGAGCCAAATCAAAGGCCTCACAATTAAATATTGCGCTGAGCGCTCGAAAGAAAACATCGCAGTGTCGAGACCTCCTTGGCCGACTAGCTGGGCATCTTAAGAACCGTGTTGATGCCGGTTTCACCTCCTGTGTTGAGCCGTACCATTCTACCCTGTCTGCCCTTGCTGCCCTAGACCTCGAGGCAGCTCGGGGAGCCCAAGTCCGTGCTCGGGCCAATGGGTTGAGGAAGGTGAAACCTCCTCGGCCTTTTTCTTCCGTCTGGAAAAGAAGCGTGCCGCCGACCGACTTATTTCAGCACTTCGATGCGATGATGGCACAGTGGTCTCGAGTTCAAAGGACCTATGCCAGGCTTTTGCTTCCTTTTATTCTAACTTGTTTAGTGCCGAGCCTACTGACGGGGACGTGGCTCTTTCCCTGCTCGACGCCCTCACCTCCACCTTGTCCGCCGACCAGGCTCAACAGTGTGATGGTCCTCTCCAGTCGGAGGAGTGTTATACTGCTTTATGTGGGATGGCTCGAGGCAAGACCCCGGGCTTGGATGGCCTCCCTATGGAGTTTTATGTCAAATTCTGGCCGGTGCTCGGACAGGACCTCGTGCTCGTCCTGAACTCATGTTATGAGGCTGGCACTCTCAGCCTCTCTCAGCGTCGAGGCATCATTTCTCTCATCTTTAAGACGGGTGACCGGCTGAACCCTCGTAACTGGCGGCCAATTTCCCTCCTTAGTGTGGACTACAAGCTCGCTGCCCGCGTCATCGCTGGGCGTCTCCTGAAGGTTATTCATGCCGTGGTGGCTGAGGATCAAACCTGTGGTGTCCCCGGTCGTTATATTGGTGAGAACGTCGCTTATCTCCGAGACATGGTCCATTACGCCACGCAATCCGGGTCTCCTTGTGCCATCCTCTCGCTCGACCAAGAAAAAGCGTTTGATCGCGTTGATTGGTCCTTTCTGCATGCCACCCTCTGCAGAATGGGTTTCCAAACCTCCTTTCTGCGCTGGATCCGCCTTTTCTATAATGCTGTTCAGAGTGCTGTCATTGTTAACGGTCATGTCTCAAACTTTTTCAGTCTCACACGGGGGGTGCGTCAAGGCTGCCCCCTCGCACCTTTGCTGTATGTTATGGTCGCTGAGGTCTTGGCCGCCAATATTCGAGCAAATCCCGCCATTACTGGACCTTTGCTGCCTGGACTGCCCTCACCGCTCTCTCCAATTTCCCAGTACGCGGATGACACATCGCTCATCTTGTCCTCCGATGCCTCCATTAGGGCTGTTTTTGACACCTACACAAGGTATGAGCTTGGTTCTGGATCCAAGCTCAACCTGACAAAGTCTCGCGGCTTGTGGCTGGGGTCTTGGGCTGGCCGAACTGACCCCCCTGTCCCTCTCGACTGGACATCTTCTAAGCTTAAAATCCTCGGAGTCTTCATTGGCCCGCATGACATTGATGAACTAATTGGCGGCCTCGGATAGAGGCTGTGGAACGCGTCCTCTCCTCCTGGCGTCAGCGCTCCTTGTCTTTTCATGGCAAGGCTTTGGTCATCAATTGCCTGGCCCTCGCCAGGGTTTGGTATGTGGCATCCCTGGTCCACATGCCCCCCTGGGTACTTAAAGAACTTAACTCCCTTGTTTTCTCATTCTTCTGGAAAACCAAGCGGGAGCTCGTTGCACGTGCTGTGGTCGTTCAGCCCACATCGCTGGGAGGTTTCTCGGTGGTGGACATTAAGCTCAAGGTTTGGTCGCTTCTGGGTCAGTGGGTCAAACGGTCTACTTTGTCCTCGTCAAGCTGGTCCTCCTTTGTGTCGTACTGGTTTCAATCGTGTTTTGCTGCCTCCTCTCTTGATGTTTTCTCCCGTCCCGCTGCCTTCGACAGGTCCCTGTTACCGCCATTTTACTCCTCTTTGCTTTTGGCCTGGGAGTCGCTTGGTGGCTCTTTTTCCCCCTCCCGGGGAACTTTGGTTTTCGCATCCTCTGACCCTCACGTTGTCGCCTCCGTGGCTTTTTTTCTCTGCCAAAGTCGGTTACCAGTTTCTTTTATCCTGTTCCTCTGTCACACCGCACTGTGTAGTTAAGTTCTTTCCCTCCTTTGGGGACCTTTACTGGTATGATACGTGGCGCCAGTTCCACTTCTTTGATTTTGACCGCTTTGTTGTTGATTTCTCCTGGAAGGTAGCTCATGGTGTGATTTACACTGCTGAGCGTCTTCTCTCTTTTGGTTTATCTGTCTCCTCCGCTTGTTTTTGTGGTCCTGTCGTCGAGTCACTGTCGCATTTGCTCTTTGTGTGTCCCCTTGCTCAAAGTGTTGTTGGTTGGCTACAGTCCCTCCTTTTTCATTTCTCGCCTATGTGTCCTGTGCTTGAGCGTCGCCATTTACTTTTTGGTTTCAATTCCACTGAGCTTCACGCAGTGCCCAAAGTCTTCAGTTACCTGTTGTGTGCCTGTAAGTTTCACATCTGGCTGGCCCGCAATGACTACCGCTTTCGTTCTGTCAACCTGGGGCCCTCGCCGTCATTGAGGGAGCAAAGGCCCGTGTCAAGTTCCACCTCCCCTTGCTCTTCAAGCGTTTTTCAACCCGGAGACGTCGACGTTATTTTGCCCGCCAGTGGGGGGCGGATGGAGTCATCGCCTCTATGTTTCCAACAAGCTCGTTTTTCGCTTCGGGCCACCTGCTTAATTCACCCTCTGTACCACCTGATTTGCTTAGTTTTATTTCGCCTCTGTCGCCTAATACTGGTGACCAATGCCTCAGGCGTTGGATGAGTCTGTCGACTGGTGACCTTTGGTCTGCCATTCACCGCTGCTCATCGAGCAGCTCATATATTAAACTGATTTTTGGAACTGGGCCGTGGAAAAGAGGCTTGCCTCGTCCCGGCCACGGGTTGCCTCGGTATAGCACTACCTCCGAGCGTGGCCCACTTCCCTCTGGGGAAGAAATAATCAAGTGAAAGCAGAACAAATGACCAAGCAACCAACCTTCACATTCTCTTCTCTTTTCTAGGTAGCATAGCAGCGAGTGGACAGCACGACACGACAGGACGAGGAGCACGTGACCCCCATTACCACATGGTATGCGCAGACAAGTTGCGTTTTGCGGTTCCGGAGAGGTTGAAAAGGCATACTTACCTGACGCGGGAGGCACTGTGATCAGGGAGGCAGTCCTCTCAAGGTGAGGCTCTTTCATTGCACTTCGATTGGGTTGACCCTTGCGATTACCCCAAATGTGGGTAACTCGAGCGTATAATTTCTGGTAGTGGGGACCTGCGTTCGCGCTAGTCCCCGCACCAAACCCCGGTGGCAAAGTTGGCTAATGGGAAGGTTTGTTGGTAACGTTTCAGGCAGGGCAGGGAAGGAGATGCGGTGGCGGTGTAAGGACTAAGGAAGGTGAGTTGTATTTGTGAATTCCACTGCTGAAATTGTAGGTGAATGTTCCGTACTTGGTGCACTGCAAAACTGTGATTTTATTTCTTTCATTCTTGGCCGTAGAGAGAGCGAGAGGACGTGTTTATTTCAGCCGCATCGATTTCCATCGATAGACGAGTGAGACAAGAAAATGCCAGCGGGTCGAGCTCTTATCCTCGTGCATCGTTTCGAAAACGTAAGTGGATGTGTGTTTGTACTGCTCCATCGCGATAGATTTCTTTTGCGTTGTGTTATGTTGCGTTCTGGAGAGCCCGTTTTGCATTGAGTAACTGAGGACCCGCCAGATCAGTTGGCGTTACATTTCTGTGGCCAACACTTTGTGGTTTCTCTATGTTATCAGTTAATTGGATTGTTATCATAAAAAGTAAATCTTTCATGGTCAGGATAGTGTCTTATCGGCCCTTTGAATACGTACTGTCCGTGTTGAGCAGGGAACAGTAGACTTTGAAGTGCGCTACGTCACGTAAGTCACGTTTTCGCAGGATCAATGTTGTAGTGTTGTAGCCTTCGTTGTATGCATATCATCCGGGCTAGGTTAACTTCCATCTAATGCATAACAGTGCATGCATTTTTTACTTGTCGTATCCTGTTCTTTGCTCACACGAAAAGATACGTTTCATGTCATAAACGTTGGATTGATAAGATCTCGCGCGCACGCGCTCCCTTGGGAATACAAGTTCCACTTTCTCGTGTGAACTATTTTGTTTTTGTTGTATGTCTCATCTTTGACATATCGTTGGCATGTTGTGTTCAAAAAACCTGGTTTGGAATGTTCTTTCATTAAAGGAAACTGAGATTTTTTGAGATAATCAAGTGTACAGAAGGAAAAAGGGAAGCCTACAACACGGGGTATTCCCAGGCGGTCTCCCATCCAAGTACTAACCCCGCCCGACAGGGCTTAACTTCGGTGATCGGACGAGAACCGGTGTTTTCCCTGTGGTATGGTCGTAGACAAGTAATTCGCCGTGAAAATTAACTTTGTTATAAGGGAAAATAAAAACGAGGTCAGAGCAAGCACAATGTGCATTTGTCCTCTTGCCGTCAACGCAAGTGCCATGCAATGCTGGTCCTGCTGCCCACTGTACAAGGGCGATCGTTGTGTGCGCCTCGCTTTCAGGTTGGCTTTGGGCATTCCTTCCTTGGCACGGATTGTAATCGGACCACCATATCTCGTGGCCATGAGACTGGGAGCACCTTGTCCGCTGTGAGCATTTACGGGCATCGCTTCTCGGCCTTTTGGCTAAGATCAAGTGTAGTATCTGTTCTTATCAGCTTAATATCTGATACGCTGCTCATCGAGCAGCTCATATATTAAACTGATTTTTGGAACTGGGCCGTGGAAAAGAGGCTTGCCTCGTCCCGGCCACGGGTTGCCTCGGTATAGCACTACCTCCGAGCGTGGCCCACTTCCCTCTGGGGAAGAAATAATCAAGTGAAAGCAGAACAAATGACCAAGCAACCAACCTTCACATTTCTCTTCTCTTTTCTAGGTAGCATAGCAGCGAGTGGACAGCACGACACGACAGGACGAGGAGCACGTGACCCCCATTACCACATGGTATGCGCAGACAAGTTGCGTTTTTGCGGTTCCGGAGAGGTTGAAAAGGCATACTTACCTGACGCGGGTTTTTATTATCTGCCAGGTTCGTGCCTTTCCTTGTGGTACGCGTAAGTTCCGTATTGGAATTGGAGTGTGGGGACAAGCGTTTTTGGGATTTGTGGTAAGATTTTTGATTCCTGAGTTTTACTGGTGACCCTCCTGGGGACTTATGCTTGGCGTCCTGCCATAACCCAGGGTAGCCAGTCTTTCTGTTCCCTTCCTGGGAGCTTTGCTTTCCGGGGGGACTGTTTTTTCTCTTTTTCCCTTTTCATCATGCCTCTTGCGGCCTTTAAGAGGACAGTAGTCCTCGACCTTTCCGATGTTCCAACCTCTGTTCCCAGGGCGGAACTTGTTACAGCCATCAAGGGAAAGTTCACCCCCTTTGTGATTGACAGTATTCAGTTTGTTCCCGTAAAACTGGTTCAGATTACTTTCGCTGACCCAAAATGTAAAAATATTGTTGAAGGTTATGATTTTGTCACTTTAGCTGGTGCTAAGTGCAAAGTCATGTATGCTGGGCCTCGAGCTCAAAATGTTATGTTGTATCACTATCCCTTTGAGGAGAGTGATGATCGCCTCCGGCCCTACTTTTCCTCGTACGGGAAGGTGGAGACGATAAGGCACCAGCATTACCCGGGTGACCCTGCAATCTGCACTGGAGCCCGTATCATCAAAATGGTTCGTTCTGGCCGGATCCCTCGTAATCTGGACATTGCTGGATATAAATGTAAGGTGTGGTATGTGGGTCAGCCGGCCGAATGTGATATCTGTCGTGGGGAACACCTCACCAAAAACTGTGACTTGCGCGGGAAGTGCCGCAGGTGTCGGGAGCCTGGTCACATGGCCAGGGATTGCCCAACCCCCCCAATGCCTGGGGGAACCCACCATCTTCGCCTGCGACCCCCGCCCATCCGTCCGCTTCACTTGTTGTTGGTGCCACTCCCCCGGAGTCGCTGCCTCCCCTCCTGGATGTCAGTTCTGGTCCTGAGGACCTTCCCACTTCTCCTGCAAGCTCTGACCATGAGGACTCTGGGGACGAGGGGGTAACCCTTCGTCCTCCTGCCCCCACGCAACCTGGTATTTCAAGTTGGGGTTCCCACACCGACCTCAGGGACAATGAGTTATCCCCCCTGGTACTCCACCCATGGCCTCTCCTGCCACCAGTAAATGTTAAGGAGGGTGCGGCCCTCCCTAAAACGGTAATGGTGGGTCCTCGACGCGCGTGCAGGTGGCTGCCTCCCCCGCCGCTGCGTCTGATGGTTTGGCTGCGCCACAGAGTAATACAATGTTAACACTAGTAGTAACGTAGTTGGTGTAATGGACAATACTACTATAGTTAATGGAAAAGAAATGGAAATGGATAATAGTAATAATGTAGTTACTGGAAAAGAAATGACAAATAATGCTGTAGTTAATGGAAAAGAAATGGAAATGGATAATAGTAATAATGGAAAAGAAATGGATACGAATGATAATGAACTAGTTAATGAGACTGAATACAGTCAAAGTATATTTAGTGACGATGACCCTTTAACGGGCATCAATGTAACCCCTGTAAATACCCCACAGGTTCTATCTCTGTCTCCCGTAATGGTTAACGAGGTCGAGCTGACTGATTCACCAGTCACTAAGCGTGGACTTTCGGATGTTGAGGCTTCCTCTGATGATCAGGTCAAGTCTAAGAAGAAAGCGAAGAAACCTCTTCCTGGTTCTGCGGTCCCCGGCCGCTCGAAGTCTGGAAAGGGCAGGGAGTCTGGGAGGGCTGTTCATTCTGGCCTTCCCTCCTTGGCTCCCCCTGCCCCGGTTCGGAGCCGTCGCTCCTAGTTGTGCTGTCTCTCTCTTTCTTCTCAGTTATGGCTCTCTCTATCCTCTCCTTAAACACCAATGGTCTCAGGGACTCGTCCAAGCGCGCTGGTGTTCTGCACTGGTTACGTTCCTTTCCTCAGGTCCCTGACATTGTCTGCCTACAAGAGGGCCCACTGCTCTTCAGACAGTGAATGTCAGTCTGGTTTCGTTCATCTGGTTTTAATGCAGTTGCTTCTGTTGGCTCTGCACACTCTTGTGGTTGCATCATTTTATTCCGCCCCACGGTCACCCTTACGAGCTCTTGGTGTGACACCGCTGGGCGTGTTGTTTTTTGCCACTTTACCCATTCTGGGCACCCGTTTCGTATCTGCTGTCTCTACGCCCCCAATCGCAACCCAGCCCGTGACGACTTCCTGGACGACGTCTCGTCTTGGGTTGATCCCACCTATCCGACCTTCCTTGCCGGGGACTTTAACACTGTGTTCGACCGCGCCCTCGATCGTCGGGGCTCCAATGTCTCTGACACTTCCCGCGAAAGTACTGCTACCTTAAAACGTCTTTTTGACTCCTGCTGTTGTCTGGACATTTGGAGGCACCTGCATCCTTCCGATTCTGCCTTCTCTTGGACTCGCTCAGACGGCCTTATGGCCTCCCGTATTGATCTCATTGGTGCCCCGTACTCCTGTTACCATCAGTCTTGACTTGCGATATTATTCCTTGTCCGTTTTCGGATCACTGTGGTGTGGTGCTTTCTTGTAGTGTCCCAGACATTGCTGCTCCTGGGACAGTTTCTGGAAGCTCAACATTTCTGTCCTCAATGATGAGGACTATATCCAGCATATCACTAATTTTTGGTCCGTTTGGAGGCAGTCCATGCTGTCCTTCCCGTCACTAGCTAAGTGGTGGGATAAGGGCAAGAGCCAAATCAAAGGCCTCACAATTAAATATTGCGCTGAGCGCTCGAAAGAAAACATCGCAGTGTCGAGACCTCCTTGGCCGACTAGCTGGGCATCTTAAGAACCGTGTTGATGCCGGTTTCACCTCCTGTGTTGAGCCGTACCATTCTACCCTGTCTGCCCTTGCTGCCCTAGACCTCGAGGCAGCTCGGGGAGCCCAAGTCCGTGCTCGGGCCAATGGGTTGAGGAAGGTGAAACCTCCTCGGCCTTTTTCTTCCGTCTGGAAAAGAAGCGTGCCGCCGACCGACTTATTTCAGCACTTCGATGCGATGATGGCACAGTGGTCTCGAGTTCAAAGGACCTATGCCAGGCTTTTGCTTCCTTTTATTCTAACTTGTTTAGTGCCGAGCCTACTGACGGGGACGTGGCTCTTTCCCTGCTCGACGCCCTCACCTCCACCTTGTCCGCCGACCAGGCTCAACAGTGTGATGGTCCTCTCCAGTCGGAGGAGTGTTATACTGCTTTATGTGGGATGGCTCGAGGCAAGACCCCGGGCTTGGATGGCCTCCCTATGGAGTTTTATGTCAAATTCTGGCCGGTGCTCGGACAGGACCTCGTGCTCGTCCTGAACTCATGTTATGAGGCTGGCACTCTCAGCCTCTCTCAGCGTCGAGGCATCATTTCTCTCATCTTTAAGACGGGTGACCGGCTGAACCCTCGTAACTGGCGGCCAATTTCCCTCCTTAGTGTGGACTACAAGCTCGCTGCCCGCGTCATCGCTGGGCGTCTCCTGAAGGTTATTCATGCCGTGGTGGCTGAGGATCAAACCTGTGGTGTCCCCGGTCGTTATATTGGTGAGAACGTCGCTTATCTCCGAGACATGGTCCATTACGCCACGCAATCCGGGTCTCCTTGTGCCATCCTCTCGCTCGACCAAGAAAAAGCGTTTGATCGCGTTGATTGGTCCTTTCTGCATGCCACCCTCTGCAGAATGGGTTTCCAAACCTCCTTTCTGCGCTGGATCCGCCTTTTCTATAATGCTGTTCAGAGTGCTGTCATTGTTAACGGTCATGTCTCAAACTTTTTCAGTCTCACACGGGGGGTGCGTCAAGGCTGCCCCCTCGCACCTTTGCTGTATGTTATGGTCGCTGAGGTCTTGGCCGCCAATATTCGAGCAAATCCCGCCATTACTGGACCTTTGCTGCCTGGACTGCCCTCACCGCTCTCTCCAATTTCCCAGTACGCGGATGACACATCGCTCATCTTGTCCTCCGATGCCTCCATTAGGGCTGTTTTTGACACCTACACAAGGTATGAGCTTGGTTCTGGATCCAAGCTCAACCTGACAAAGTCTCGCGGCTTGTGGCTGGGGTCTTGGGCTGGCCGAACTGACCCCCCTGTCCCTCTCGACTGGACATCTTCTAAGCTTAAAATCCTCGGAGTCTTCATTGGCCCGCATGACATTGATGAACTAATTGGCGGCCTCGGATAGAGGCTGTGGAACGCGTCCTCTCCTCCTGGCGTCAGCGCTCCTTGTCTTTTCATGGCAAGGCTTTGGTCATCAATTGCCTGGCCCTCGCCAGGGTTTGGTATGTGGCATCCCTGGTCCACATGCCCCCCTGGGTACTTAAAGAACTTAACTCCCTTGTTTTCTCATTCTTCTGGAAAACCAAGCGGGAGCTCGTTGCACGTGCTGTGGTCGTTCAGCCCACATCGCTGGGAGGTTTCTCGGTGGTGGACATTAAGCTCAAGGTTTGGTCGCTTCTGGGTCAGTGGGTCAAACGGTCTACTTTGTCCTCGTCAAGCTGGTCCTCCTTTGTGTCGTACTGGTTTCAATCGTGTTTTGCTGCCTCCTCTCTTGATGTTTTCTCCCGTCCCGCTGCCTTCGACAGGTCCCTGTTACCGCCATTTTACTCCTCTTTGCTTTTGGCCTGGGAGTCGCTTGGTGGCTCTTTTTCCCCCTCCCGGGGAACTTTGGTTTTCGCATCCTCTGACCCTCACGTTGTCGCCTCCGTGGCTTTTTTTCTCTGCCAAAGTCGGTTACCAGTTTCTTTTATCCTGTTCCTCTGTCACACCGCACTGTGTAGTTAAGTTCTTTCCCTCCTTTGGGGACCTTTACTGGTATGATACGTGGCGCCAGTTCCACTTCTTTGATTTTGACCGCTTTGTTGTTGATTTCTCCTGGAAGGTAGCTCATGGTGTGATTTACACTGCTGAGCGTCTTCTCTCTTTTGGTTTATCTGTCTCCTCCGCTTGTTTTTGTGGTCCTGTCGTCGAGTCACTGTCGCATTTGCTCTTTGTGTGTCCCCTTGCTCAAAGTGTTGTTGGTTGGCTACAGTCCCTCCTTTTTCATTTCTCGCCTATGTGTCCTGTGCTTGAGCGTCGCCATTTACTTTTTGGTTTCAATTCCACTGAGCTTCACGCAGTGCCCAAAGTCTTCAGTTACCTGTTGTGTGCCTGTAAGTTTCACATCTGGCTGGCCCGCAATGACTACCGCTTTCGTTCTGTCAACCTGGGGCCCTCGCCGTCATTGAGGGAGCAAAGGCCCGTGTCAAGTTCCACCTCCCCTTGCTCTTCAAGCGTTTTTCAACCCGGAGACGTCGACGTTATTTTGCCCGCCAGTGGGGGGCGGATGGAGTCATCGCCTCTATGTTTCCAACAAGCTCGTTTTTCGCTTCGGGCCACCTGCTTAATTCACCCTCTGTACCACCTGATTTGCTTAGTTTTATTTCGCCTCTGTCGCCTAATACTGGTGACCAATGCCTCAGGCGTTGGATGAGTCTGTCGACTGGTGACCTTTGGTCTGCCATTCACCGCTGCTCATCGAGCAGCTCATATATTAAACTGATTTTTGGAACTGGGCCGTGGAAAAGAGGCTTGCCTCGTCCCGGCCACGGGTTGCCTCGGTATAGCACTACCTCCGAGCGTGGCCCACTTCCCTCTGGGGAAGAAATAATCAAGTGA
This sequence comes from Montipora foliosa, assembly GCF_036669935.1. Classification (NCBI taxonomy): domain Eukaryota; kingdom Metazoa; phylum Cnidaria; class Anthozoa; order Scleractinia; family Acroporidae; genus Montipora; species Montipora foliosa. The sequence goes on from NW_027179807.1 coordinate 30,650, forward strand.
AAGCAGAACAAATGACCAAGCAACCAACCTTCACATTCTCTTCTCTTTTCTAGGTAGCATAGCAGCGAGTGGACAGCACGACACGACAGGACGAGGAGCACGTGACCCCCATTACCACATGGTATGCGCAGACAAGTTGCGTTTTGCGGTTCCGGAGAGGTTGAAAAGGCATACTTACCTGACGCGGGAGGCACTGTGATCAGGGAGGCAGTCCTCTCAAGGTGAGGCTCTTTCATTGCACTTCGATTGGGTTGACCCTTGCGATTACCCCAAATGTGGGTAACTCGAGCGTATAATTTCTGGTAGTGGGGACCTGCGTTCGCGCTAGTCCCCGCACCAAACCCCGGTGGCAAAGTTGGCTAATGGGAAGGTTTGTTGGTAACGTTTCAGGCAGGGCAGGGAAGGAGATGCGGTGGCGGTGTAAGGACTAAGGAAGGTGAGTTGTATTTGTGAATTCCACTGCTGAAATTGTAGGTGAATGTTCCGTACTTGGTGCACTGCAAAACTGTGATTTTATTTCTTTCATTCTTGGCCGTAGAGAGAGCGAGAGGACGTGTTTATATGTGTCAGCCGCATCGATTTCCATCGATAGACGAGTGAGACAAGAAAATGCCAGCGGGTCGAGCTCTTATCCTCGTGCATCGTTTCGAAAACGTAAGTGGATGTGTGTTTGTACTGCTCCATCGCGATAGATTTCTTTTGCGTTGTGTTATGTTGCGTTCTGGAGAGCCCGGTTTGCATTGATAAACTTAGGACCCGCCAGATCAGTTGGCGTTACATTTCTGTGGCCAACACTTTGTGGTTTCTCTATGTTATCAGTTAATTGGATTGTTATCATAAAAAGTAAATCTTTCATGGTCAGGATAGTGTCTTATCGGCCCTTTGAATACGTACTGTCCGTGTTGAGCAGGGAACAGTAAGACTTTGAAGTGCGCTACGTCACGTAAGTCACGTTTTCGCAGGATCAATGTTGTAGTGTTGTAGCCTTCGTTGTATGCATATCATCCGGGCTAGGTTAACTTCCATCTAATGCATAACAGTGCATGCATTTTTTACTTGTCGTATCCTGTTCTTTGCTCACACGAAAAGATACGTTTCATGTCATAAACGTTGGATTGATAAGATCTCGCGCGCACGCGCTCCCTTGGGAATACAAGTTCCACTTTCTCGTGTGAACTATTTTGTTTTTGTTGTATGTCTCATCTTTGACATATCGTTGGCATGTTGTGTTCAAAAAACCTGGTTTGGAATGTTCTTTCATTAAAGGAAACTGAGATTTTTTGAGATAATCAAGTGTACAGAAGGAAAAAGGGAAGCCTACAACACGGGGTATTCCCAGGCGGTCTCCCATCCAAGTACTAACCCCGCCCGACAGGGCTTAACTTCGGTGATCGGACGAGAACCGGTGTTTTCCCTGTGGTATGGTCGTAGACAAGTAATTCGCCGTGAAAATTAACTTTGTTATAAGGGAAAATAAAAACGAGGTCAGAGCAAGCACAATGTGCATTTGTCCTCTTGCCGTCAACGCAAGTGCCATGCAATGCTGGTCCTGCTGCCCACTGTACAAGGGCGATCGTTGTGTGCGCCTCGCTTTCAGGTTGGCTTTGGGCATTCCTTCCTTGGCACGGATTGTAATCGGACCACCATATCTCGTGGCCATGAGACTGGGAGCACCTTGTCCGCTGTGAGCATTTACGGGCATCGCTTCTCGGCCTTTTGGCTAAGATCAAGTGTAGTATCTGTTCTTATCAGCTTAATATCTGATACGCTGCTCATCGAGCAGCTCATATATTAAACTGATTTTTGGAACTGGGCCGTGGAAAAGAGGCTTGCCTCGTCCCGGCCACGGGTTGCCTCGGTATAGCACTACCTCCGAGCGTGGCCCACTTCCCTCTGGGGAAGAAATAATCAAGTGAAAGCAGAACAAATGACCAAGCAACCAACCTTCACATTTCTCTTCTCTTTTCTAGGTAGCATAGCAGCGAGTGGACAGCACGACACGACAGGACGAGGAGCACGTGACCCCCATTACCACATGGTATGCGCAGACAAGTTGCGTTTTTGCGGTTCCGGAGAGGTTGAAAAGGCATACTTACCTGACGCGGGTTTTTATTATCTGCCAGGTTCGTGCCTTTCCTTGTGGTACGCGTAAGTTCCGTATTGGAATTGGAGTGTGGGGACAAGCGTTTTTGGGATTTGTGGTAAGATTTTTGATTCCTGAGTTTTACTGGTGACCCTCCTGGGGACTTATGCTTGGCGTCCTGCCATAACCCAGGGTAGCCAGTCTTTCTGTTCCCTTCCTGGGAGCTTTGCTTTCCGGGGGGACTGTTTTTTCTCTTTTTCCCTTTTCATCATGCCTCTTGCGGCCTTTAAGAGGACAGTAGTCCTCGACCTTTCCGATGTTCCAACCTCTGTTCCCAGGGCGGAACTTGTTACAGCCATCAAGGGAAAGTTCACCCCCTTTGTGATTGACAGTATTCAGTTTGTTCCCGTAAAACTGGTTCAGATTACTTTCGCTGACCCAAAATGTAAAAATATTGTTGAAGGTTATGATTTTGTCACTTTAGCTGGTGCTAAGTGCAAAGTCATGTATGCTGGGCCTCGAGCTCAAAATGTTATGTTGTATCACTATCCCTTTGAGGAGAGTGATGATCGCCTCCGGCCCTACTTTTCCTCGTACGGGAAGGTGGAGACGATAAGGCACCAGCATTACCCGGGTGACCCTGCAATCTGCACTGGAGCCCGTATCATCAAAATGGTTCGTTCTGGCCGGATCCCTCGTAATCTGGACATTGCTGGATATAAATGTAAGGTGTGGTATGTGGGTCAGCCGGCCGAATGTGATATCTGTCGTGGGGAACACCTCACCAAAAACTGTGACTTGCGCGGGAAGTGCCGCAGGTGTCGGGAGCCTGGTCACATGGCCAGGGATTGCCCAACCCCCCCAATGCCTGGGGGAACCCACCATCTTCGCCTGCGACCCCCGCCCATCCGTCCGCTTCACTTGTTGTTGGTGCCACTCCCCCGGAGTCGCTGCCTCCCCTCCTGGATGTCAGTTCTGGTCCTGAGGACCTTCCCACTTCTCCTGCAAGCTCTGACCATGAGGACTCTGGGGACGAGGGGGTAACCCTTCGTCCTCCTGCCCCCACGCAACCTGGTATTTCAAGTTGGGGTTCCCACACCGACCTCAGGGACAATGAGTTATCCCCCCTGGTACTCCACCCATGGCCTCTCCTGCCACCAGTAAATGTTAAGGAGGGTGCGGCCCTCCCTAAAACGGTAATGGTGGGTCCTCGACGCGCGTGCAGGTGGCTGCCTCCCCCGCCGCTGCGTCTGATGGTTTGGCTGCGCCACAGAGTAATACAATGTTAACACTAGTAGTAACGTAGTTGGTGTAATGGACAATACTACTATAGTTAATGGAAAAGAAATGGAAATGGATAATAGTAATAATGTAGTTACTGGAAAAGAAATGACAAATAATGCTGTAGTTAATGGAAAAGAAATGGAAATGGATAATAGTAATAATGGAAAAGAAATGGATACGAATGATAATGAACTAGTTAATGAGACTGAATACAGTCAAAGTATATTTAGTGACGATGACCCTTTAACGGGCATCAATGTAACCCCTGTAAATACCCCACAGGTTCTATCTCTGTCTCCCGTAATGGTTAACGAGGTCGAGCTGACTGATTCACCAGTCACTAAGCGTGGACTTTCGGATGTTGAGGCTTCCTCTGATGATCAGGTCAAGTCTAAGAAGAAAGCGAAGAAACCTCTTCCTGGTTCTGCGGTCCCCGGCCGCTCGAAGTCTGGAAAGGGCAGGGAGTCTGGGAGGGCTGTTCATTCTGGCCTTCCCTCCTTGGCTCCCCCTGCCCCGGTTCGGAGCCGTCGCTCCTAGTTGTGCTGTCTCTCTCTTTCTTCTCAGTTATGGCTCTCTCTATCCTCTCCTTAAACACCAATGGTCTCAGGGACTCGTCCAAGCGCGCTGGTGTTCTGCACTGGTTACGTTCCTTTCCTCAGGTCCCTGACATTGTCTGCCTACAAGAGGGCCCACTGCTCTTCAGACAGTGAATGTCAGTCTGGTTTCGTTCATCTGGTTTTAATGCAGTTGCTTCTGTTGGCTCTGCACACTCTTGTGGTTGCATCATTTTATTCCGCCCCACGGTCACCCTTACGAGCTCTTGGTGTGACACCGCTGGGCGTGTTGTTTTTTGCCACTTTACCCATTCTGGGCACCCGTTTCGTATCTGCTGTCTCTACGCCCCCAATCGCAACCCAGCCCGTGACGACTTCCTGGACGACGTCTCGTCTTGGGTTGATCCCACCTATCCGACCTTCCTTGCCGGGGACTTTAACACTGTGTTCGACCGCGCCCTCGATCGTCGGGGCTCCAATGTCTCTGACACTTCCCGCGAAAGTACTGCTACCTTAAAACGTCTTTTTGACTCCTGCTGTTGTCTGGACATTTGGAGGCACCTGCATCCTTCCGATTCTGCCTTCTCTTGGACTCGCTCAGACGGCCTTATGGCCTCCCGTATTGATCTCATTGGTGCCCCGTACTCCTGTTACCATCAGTCTTGACTTGCGATATTATTCCTTGTCCGTTTTCGGATCACTGTGGTGTGGTGCTTTCTTGTAGTGTCCCAGACATTGCTGCTCCTGGGACAGTTTCTGGAAGCTCAACATTTCTGTCCTCAATGATGAGGACTATATCCAGCATATCACTAATTTTTGGTCCGTTTGGAGGCAGTCCATGCTGTCCTTCCCGTCACTAGCTAAGTGGTGGGATAAGGGCAAGAGCCAAATCAAAGGCCTCACAATTAAATATTGCGCTGAGCGCTCGAAAGAAAACATCGCAGTGTCGAGACCTCCTTGGCCGACTAGCTGGGCATCTTAAGAACCGTGTTGATGCCGGTTTCACCTCCTGTGTTGAGCCGTACCATTCTACCCTGTCTGCCCTTGCTGCCCTAGACCTCGAGGCAGCTCGGGGAGCCCAAGTCCGTGCTCGGGCCAATGGGTTGAGGAAGGTGAAACCTCCTCGGCCTTTTTCTTCCGTCTGGAAAAGAAGCGTGCCGCCGACCGACTTATTTCAGCACTTCGATGCGATGATGGCACAGTGGTCTCGAGTTCAAAGGACCTATGCCAGGCTTTTGCTTCCTTTTATTCTAACTTGTTTAGTGCCGAGCCTACTGACGGGGACGTGGCTCTTTCCCTGCTCGACGCCCTCACCTCCACCTTGTCCGCCGACCAGGCTCAACAGTGTGATGGTCCTCTCCAGTCGGAGGAGTGTTATACTGCTTTATGTGGGATGGCTCGAGGCAAGACCCCGGGCTTGGATGGCCTCCCTATGGAGTTTTATGTCAAATTCTGGCCGGTGCTCGGACAGGACCTCGTGCTCGTCCTGAACTCATGTTATGAGGCTGGCACTCTCAGCCTCTCTCAGCGTCGAGGCATCATTTCTCTCATCTTTAAGACGGGTGACCGGCTGAACCCTCGTAACTGGCGGCCAATTTCCCTCCTTAGTGTGGACTACAAGCTCGCTGCCCGCGTCATCGCTGGGCGTCTCCTGAAGGTTATTCATGCCGTGGTGGCTGAGGATCAAACCTGTGGTGTCCCCGGTCGTTATATTGGTGAGAACGTCGCTTATCTCCGAGACATGGTCCATTACGCCACGCAATCCGGGTCTCCTTGTGCCATCCTCTCGCTCGACCAAGAAAAAGCGTTTGATCGCGTTGATTGGTCCTTTCTGCATGCCACCCTCTGCAGAATGGGTTTCCAAACCTCCTTTCTGCGCTGGATCCGCCTTTTCTATAATGCTGTTCAGAGTGCTGTCATTGTTAACGGTCATGTCTCAAACTTTTTCAGTCTCACACGGGGGGTGCGTCAAGGCTGCCCCCTCGCACCTTTGCTGTATGTTATGGTCGCTGAGGTCTTGGCCGCCAATATTCGAGCAAATCCCGCCATTACTGGACCTTTGCTGCCTGGACTGCCCTCACCGCTCTCTCCAATTTCCCAGTACGCGGATGACACATCGCTCATCTTGTCCTCCGATGCCTCCATTAGGGCTGTTTTTGACACCTACACAAGGTATGAGCTTGGTTCTGGATCCAAGCTCAACCTGACAAAGTCTCGCGGCTTGTGGCTGGGGTCTTGGGCTGGCCGAACTGACCCCCCTGTCCCTCTCGACTGGACATCTTCTAAGCTTAAAATCCTCGGAGTCTTCATTGGCCCGCATGACATTGATGAACTAATTGGCGGCCTCGGATAGAGGCTGTGGAACGCGTCCTCTCCTCCTGGCGTCAGCGCTCCTTGTCTTTTCATGGCAAGGCTTTGGTCATCAATTGCCTGGCCCTCGCCAGGGTTTGGTATGTGGCATCCCTGGTCCACATGCCCCCCTGGGTACTTAAAGAACTTAACTCCCTTGTTTTCTCATTCTTCTGGAAAACCAAGCGGGAGCTCGTTGCACGTGCTGTGGTCGTTCAGCCCACATCGCTGGGAGGTTTCTCGGTGGTGGACATTAAGCTCAAGGTTTGGTCGCTTCTGGGTCAGTGGGTCAAACGGTCTACTTTGTCCTCGTCAAGCTGGTCCTCCTTTGTGTCGTACTGGTTTCAATCGTGTTTTGCTGCCTCCTCTCTTGATGTTTTCTCCCGTCCCGCTGCCTTCGACAGGTCCCTGTTACCGCCATTTTACTCCTCTTTGCTTTTGGCCTGGGAGTCGCTTGGTGGCTCTTTTTCCCCCTCCCGGGGAACTTTGGTTTTCGCATCCTCTGACCCTCACGTTGTCGCCTCCGTGGCTTTTTTTCTCTGCCAAAGTCGGTTACCAGTTTCTTTTATCCTGTTCCTCTGTCACACCGCACTGTGTAGTTAAGTTCTTTCCCTCCTTTGGGGACCTTTACTGGTATGATACGTGGCGCCAGTTCCACTTCTTTGATTTTGACCGCTTTGTTGTTGATTTCTCCTGGAAGGTAGCTCATGGTGTGATTTACACTGCTGAGCGTCTTCTCTCTTTTGGTTTATCTGTCTCCTCCGCTTGTTTTTGTGGTCCTGTCGTCGAGTCACTGTCGCATTTGCTCTTTGTGTGTCCCCTTGCTCAAAGTGTTGTTGGTTGGCTACAGTCCCTCCTTTTTCATTTCTCGCCTATGTGTCCTGTGCTTGAGCGTCGCCATTTACTTTTTGGTTTCAATTCCACTGAGCTTCACGCAGTGCCCAAAGTCTTCAGTTACCTGTTGTGTGCCTGTAAGTTTCACATCTGGCTGGCCCGCAATGACTACCGCTTTCGTTCTGTCAACCTGGGGCCCTCGCCGTCATTGAGGGAGCAAAGGCCCGTGTCAAGTTCCACCTCCCCTTGCTCTTCAAGCGTTTTTCAACCCGGAGACGTCGACGTTATTTTGCCCGCCAGTGGGGGGCGGATGGAGTCATCGCCTCTATGTTTCCAACAAGCTCGTTTTTCGCTTCGGGCCACCTGCTTAATTCACCCTCTGTACCACCTGATTTGCTTAGTTTTATTTCGCCTCTGTCGCCTAATACTGGTGACCAATGCCTCAGGCGTTGGATGAGTCTGTCGACTGGTGACCTTTGGTCTGCCATTCACCGCTGCTCATCGAGCAGCTCATATATTAAACTGATTTTTGGAACTGGGCCGTGGAAAAGAGGCTTGCCTCGTCCCGGCCACGGGTTGCCTCGGTATAGCACTACCTCCGAGCGTGGCCCACTTCCCTCTGGGGAAGAAATAATCAAGTGAAAGCAGAACAAATGACCAAGCAACCAACCTTCACATTCTCTTCTCTTTTCTAGGTAGCATAGCAGCGAGTGGACAGCACGACACGACAGGACGAGGAGCACGTGACCCCCATTACCACATGGTATGCGCAGACAAGTTGCGTTTTGCGGTTCCGGAGAGGTTGAAAAGGCATACTTACCTGACGCGGGAGGCACTGTGATCAGGGAGGCAGTCCTCTCAAGGTGAGGCTCTTTCATTGCACTTCGATTGGGTTGACCCTTGCGATTACCCCAAATGTGGGTAACTCGAGCGTATAATTTCTGGTAGTGGGGACCTGCGTTCGCGCTAGTCCCCGCACCAAACCCCGGTGGCAAAGTTGGCTAATGGGAAGGTTTGTTGGTAACGTTTCAGGCAGGGCAGGGAAGGAGATGCGGTGGCGGTGTAAGGACTAAGGAAGGTGAGTTGTATTTGTGAATTCCACTGCTGAAATTGTAGGTGAATGTTCCGTACTTGGTGCACTGCAAAACTGTGATTTTATTTCTTTCATTCTTGGCCGTAGAGAGAGCGAGAGGACGTGTTTATTTCAGCCGCATCGATTTCCATCGATAGACGAGTGAGACAAGAAAATGCCAGCGGGTCGAGCTCTTATCCTCGTGCATCGTTTCGAAAACGTAAGTGGATGTGTGTTTGTACTGCTCCATCGCGATAGATTTCTTTTGCGTTGTGTTATGTTGCGTTCTGGAGAGCCCGTTTTGCATTGAGTAACTGAGGACCCGCCAGATCAGTTGGCGTTACATTTCTGTGGCCAACACTTTGTGGTTTCTCTATGTTATCAGTTAATTGGATTGTTATCATAAAAAGTAAATCTTTCATGGTCAGGATAGTGTCTTATCGGCCCTTTGAATACGTACTGTCCGTGTTGAGCAGGGAACAGTAAGACTTTGAAGTGCGCTACGTCACGTAAGTCACGTTTTCGCAGGATCAATGTTGTAGTGTTGTAGCCTTCGTTGTATGCATATCATCCGGGCTAGGTTAACTTCCATCTAATGCATAACAGTGCATGCATTTTTTACTTGTCGTATCCTGTTCTTTGCTCACACGAAAAGATACGTTTCATGTCATAAACGTTGGATTGATAAGATCTCGCGCGCACGCGCTCCCTTGGGAATACAAGTTCCACTTTCTCGTGTGAACTATTTTGTTTTTGTTGTATGTCTCATCTTTGACATATCGTTGGCATGTTGTGTTCAAAAAACCTGGTTTGGAATGTTCTTTCATTAAAGGAAACTGAGATTTTTTGAGATAATCAAGTGTACAGAAGGAAAAAGGGAAGCCTACAACACGGGGTATTCCCAGGCGGTCTCCCATCCAAGTACTAACCCCGCCCGACAGGGCTTAACTTCGGTGATCGGACGAGAACCGGTGTTTTCCCTGTGGTATGGTCGTAGACAAGTAATTCGCCGTGAAAATTAACTTTGTTATAAGGGAAAATAAAAACGAGGTCAGAGCAAGCACAATGTGCATTTGTCCTCTTGCCGTCAACGCAAGTGCCATGCAATGCTGGTCCTGCTGCCCACTGTACAAGGGCGATCGTTGTGTGCGCCTCGCTTTCAGGTTGGCTTTGGGCATTCCTTCCTTGGCACGGATTGTAATCGGACCACCATATCTCGTGGCCATGAGACTGGGAGCACCTTGTCCGCTGTGAGCATTTACGGGCATCCTTCTCGGCCTTTTGGCTAAGATATCTGGTCGGTTGGCCGACGTTTTCTTAGCTGCTGGGATCGAGAGCGTTATGATTGGCTTTTTGTTTTATTTTTAGTGGTCCTGTCCTAAGTACCTGCCGGGAGGGAACGGCGTGGACTCTACCCTAAATTGTTCTTGTTATGTTGGCTCTAGATTGTCCGAATAGTATTGTTTTACAGTTTCCTGAACCAGGTGTACAAGAATGTTGGTCCTCCGTTGTATACCACAGTTGTTGGATGCTGTGACACACAGGATAAGCTCACCACCGTTCACATGTTATGCTTGCAGCGTGGTCGTGTCCGGTTGACTTTCAAAGGACTCTGCCTGCTGTGACGATCTTGTTGCCCAAGGCTTGTTGTGTCAAGGCGAGGTCGTTTACACGCTTTTCGTTGCTTGATAGTCGTGTTAACTCTGTTTACGTACGTGATCTGCCCTGGGGAAGTTCCGGATGATGATGAAGTTTCTTCAAACCTTTTTCAGTTCCTTTGGTGGTTTGTTTTAACGTCCATTCGTCGTAGTACCTTCCCTAATTTTCCGTCTGTCTACAATGGTATGTGTGTTGTCGAAGTGGGCCCTGCTAAATGGTAGGTGAGTTCCGTATTTTGTGTCCGTTTCTGGTTTCAATTGTCGTGCGTGGTATTCCCGTCAGCCTGCTCAGTGTGCTGTTTGTCGTGAGTTTGGTCATCGTGCCCCTTCCTGCCGCTGTCTGGTTTGTGCCGCGCTGTCGTCAGCCGGGCTCTTTATCACATGGCTAGGGAGTGTCGGCGGGCTTGGGGGCGACTCCGTCCCGGTACACACTCTCTGCGTCCTCGACCGTGCCTGCTGCCGACGATGATGATTGATGATGATGACTACGTCCCTCCTCCTGATGAGGCGTGGCTGCTTCGGTGCCCTCTGATGTGAGGTGGAAATGGCTTCGGGGGATGAGGATTGTTATGCTCAGGCAGCCGCCCTCTTCCTCCTCGCTCAAAGTCCTCTGTTCTGTTTCTACGTCCAAGTCCAACTGCCCCCCTGTTCCCAGTGTCCAAGTCTCCTGCTTCCGTGCTCTGTCTGCTTCACGTTTCCGCTGCTACGTCCAAGGATCTCCTGCTCCTGTGTCCAAGCCTTCTGCTCCCGTGTCCAAGCTCCTGCTCCGGTCTCCCTGTTTCCTTTTCCGTTTTTACGTCCAAGCCTCCTGCTCCTGTGTCCAAGCCTCCTGCTTCCGTTTCCGCTTCTGCGTCCAAGTCGCCTGTTCTCGTGTCTAAGCCTGCTGCTTCCGGGTCTACTGCTTCTGTTCTCGATATTGTGCTGATAGTAATGTTTTCTGTGAAGCTTTGCCAGTTTTTCATTAAGGATCGTGCTGGTGTTGTTTTGGCTTCTATGCCTCGTGATAGAGTTAGAAACATGTCTGATGCAGCTATTGATCAGTTGGCGAGAGCAATTGTCGAGGAGTATACTGTTGGGGATCCAATGGGTTTTGACTGTATTGTTTCGTTCTTGCATTTTACTCGTAGGAAATACCAGAAAAGAGCTTTAAAGGAATCAATGGAGAAGGAATCAAAGGAATCAAAGGAAAAGGATTTAAAAGATTTAAGGGAAAGACTTGAACTGTTTTTCGTTTTCTTTAACTGGACTTGAGTTTTCTCGAATCATGGAATCATACTTTTTGATTTATGTTTTTGTTTTTTTTTGCGACTTCTGTATTTTTTGATCTTGTATTTTTGTAACCTTGAGTATTTTCGAACTTGTGATTTTGTGAACATGATCTTTTACCTGGGCCCTTGGGCCCTGTAAATAAAATTTTATCAAAAGAAAAAAAAAAAAATCTGTTCTTATCAGCTTAATATCTGATACCGCTGCTCATCGAGCAGCTCATATATTAAACTGATTTTTGGAACTGGGCCGTGGAAAAGAGGCTTGCCTCGTCCCGGCCACGGGTTGCCTCGGTATAGCACTACCTCCGAGCGTGGCCCACTTCCCTCTGGGGAAGAAATAATCAAGTGAAAGCAGAACAAATGACCAAGCAACCAACCTTCACATTCTCTTCTCTTTTCTAGGTAGCATAGCAGCGAGTGGACAGCACGACACGACAGGACGAGGAGCACGTGACCCCCATTACCACATGGTATGCGCAGACAAGTTGCGTTTTGCGGTTCCGGAGAGGTTGAAAAGGCATACTTACCTGACGCGGGAGGCACTGTGATCAGGGAGGCAGTCCTCTCAAGGTGAGGCTCTTTCATTGCACTTCGATTGGGTTGACCCTTGCGATTACCCCAAATGTGGGTAACTCGAGCGTATAATTTCTGGTAGTGGGGACCTGCGTTCGCGCTAGTCCCCGCACCAAACCCCGGTGGCAAAGTTGGCTAATGGGAAGGTTTGTTGGTAACGTTTCAGGCAGGGCAGGGAAGGAGATGCGGTGGCGGTGTAAGGACTAAGGAAGGTGAGTTGTATTTGTGAATTCCACTGCTGAAATTGTAGGTGAATGTTCCGTACTTGGTGCACTGCAAAACTGTGATTTTATTTCTTTCATTCTTGGCCGTAGAGAGAGCGAGAGGACGTGTTTATTTCAGCCGCATCGATTTCCATCGATAGACGAGTGAGACAAGAAAATGCCAGCGGGTCGAGCTCTTATCCTCGTGCATCGTTTCGAAAACGTAAGTGGATGTGTGTTTGTACTGCTCCATCGCGATAGATTTCTTTTGCGTTGTGTTATGTTGCGTTCTGGAGAGCCCGTTTTGCATTGAGTAACTGAGGACCCGCCAGATCAGTTGGCGTTACATTTCTGTGGCCAACACTTTGTGGTTTCTCTATGTTATCAGTTAATTGGATTGTTATCATAAAAAGTAAATCTTTCATGGTCAGGATAGTGTCTTATCGGCCCTTTGAATACGTACTGTCCGTGTTGAGCAGGGAACAGTAAGACTTTGAAGTGCGCTACGTCACGTAAGTCACGTTTTCGCAGGATCAATGTTGTAGTGTTGTAGCCTTCGTTGTATGCATATCATCCGGGCTAGGTTAACTTCCATCTAATGCATAACAGTGCATGCATTTTTTACTTGTCGTATCCTGTTCTTTGCTCACACGAAAAGATACGTTTCATGTCATAAACGTTGGATTGATAAGATCTCGCGCGCACGCGCTCCCTTGGGAATACAAGTTCCACTTTCTCGTGTGAACTATTTTGTTTTTGTTGTATGTCTCATCTTTGACATATCGTTGGCATGTTGTGTTCAAAAAACCTGGTTTGGAATGTTCTTTCATTAAAGGAAACTGAGATTTTTTGAGATAATCAAGTGTACAGAAGGAAAAAGGGAAGCCTACAACACGGGGTATTCCCAGGCGGTCTCCCATCCAAGTACTAACCCCGCCCGACAGGGCTTAACTTCGGTGATCGGACGAGAACCGGTGTTTTCCCTGTGGTATGGTCGTAGACAAGTAATTCGCCGTGAAAATTAACTTTGTTATAAGGGAAAATAAAAACGAGGTCAGAGCAAGCACAATGTGCATTTGTCCTCTTGCCGTCAACGCAAGTGCCATGCAATGCTGGTCCTGCTGCCCACTGTACAAGGGCGATCGTTGTGTGCGCCTCGCTTTCAGGTTGGCTTTGGGCATTCCTTCCTTGGCACGGATTGTAATCGGACCACCATATCTCGTGGCCATGAGACTGGGAGCACCTTGTCCGCTGTGAGCATTTACGGGCATCGCTTCTCGGCCTTTTGGCTAAGTCTTTTTGGCCGATGTTTTGTGGGTTCTCCCAGGGCGAAGCCCTACCATTTTGGTAGTAGGTTTTTCGTTCCTTGTGGTATCCTTGCTATTGCGATTCCATGGATGCTGATACTGATACACGTGTTAATTGGGGCGACGCCCCTATGGATCATGTTTCTGAGAATGTTGTTGTGAATCCTTCCTCTGATATTGCTGCTGCCTCATCGGATACTGTTATGTCATATGCTGGTGTCACTGCCGGGTCTGGTGACCCTGTTCCGCTCGTCAATAATCCTCCTGTTCGCAGCCGTTTTGTTCCGTCTACCTTTGAGAGAGAGAATTTTTCTGTTTACAACCGCTTGCCAGAGAGACCGTGTTCTGCCTTTTTTCCGAAACCTGATGGCGACTTTGCTTTAAAGGATCTTTTTGCCGACCTAGAGACCTGCCAGATCCCTTCTGCTGCTGTTCGCTGCGTCCAATGGGTTTCCCCGCAGCAAGTGTGTGTCACCTTTGCCAAAGAAGATTATCGTAACACCTTTCTTCGGGCTTCATCGTTGGTGCCTCGTTTCCTCCGCTCTGGTGCCCCTACAGCTTCTGGTAATCCCCGTATCGTCTATGTTGCTGTTTTTGGTGCTCCTTATGAGCTTCCTGATTCTGCGCTTCATATGCGTCTTGCTCCCTATGGTACTGTGAAGTTTACTCGACGTAGTAAACACCAGAACTACCCTGCGTTGGACAATGGAACTCGGGTCTTTGGTATGGTCCTGTCCAAATCTATCCCTTCCTTTCTTCGTTTTGGCCGGGTTCTAGTCCGTGTTCGTCATGACAATCAGACGCCTACTTGTCGAAAGTGCAACCTCCCCGATCATATGGCTAAGGATTGCCCTAATACCTTCTGCTACAATTGCGAGCACGTTGGTCATATGTTTAAGGAATGCCCTGAAGAGGATTTCTGCTGTGTGTGTCGTGACCAAGGCCATAAGGCTATCGATTGTCAGCATTCGTGGCATCGCCGTCCTCGATCTTACCGAGATGCTGACAAGCCGGATGACCCTCCTCCCCAGCCGTCTCCTGACCTTCAACCTGCTGTTCAGCCCTCTAATCGACCTTCGCAGCCTACTAGCCAACTATCTTCATCCTGCTCTTCCCAATCCTCGTCGCAGTCTTCCTCTTTGCAGCCTTCTTCTGAGCACTCGGCCCCTTCGCAGATACAATCTTCCCCTCCTCTTTCTTCTGACCTTTCTCAGTCCCAGAGTATTTTGGCTTCCTATGCGCCCTCTAATCCAGCCTTGGTAGAAGCTGCCTCCGATGCCGAAGTAGCCTATGCTATGGATGTTGCCGATCCTCCGCCTGACTCCCTTCCTGATTACCCTGATGACAACTCCGATCCTGATAATGTTCCTGCCCCTGTCGCTGACCCTGTTCCTGATGCTGTTCCTGATCTTGACGTTGACGTTGCTTCTGACGATACTGATCCTGACCTTGATGCTGATTCGCCTTTACAGACCTCTCGCCCGCTGCTTTCTGACCCTGGTGACCATCCTCTCGTCGTTTCTGATGATTCTGACTCAGATGATTATACTCCTGCGCCTGACCTTTTCCCAACTCGTACGTTGGGACGAGCTGTCAAGAGAGGATCCAGCCGGACACCTGCTAATGTCACTCCAACCATTGTGCCTGTTCGTAAGTCAACGAATCCTTCGCGTGTGCCTACGAAAAAAAGCCGTCCATCATGACCTCTATATTTAATTTAATTTCAATTAATTCACGTGGTTCTAATCGGGCTACTCGGAAAGCTTTGCTTGATTATGTTCGTTTCGGTTTCGGTATTATCTGCATTCAGGAAACTTTAATATCTGATCCTGTTGCCTTTAATTCCCTGGTTGCTGACTGGAGTGGGCCATCTTTTTGGTCCCCTGCTGTTGGTAAACAGGCTGGTGTTATTATTTTGATTTCCGATCGTTTTGATGGTCAAGTTTTATCTTGGCGTAGAGATCATGATGGACGTGTCCTTAGTTTACTCGTTGAGTATAATAATCGTAAGTTTAATATTATTAATATTTATGCGCCCACCCTTTTGACTGACCGAAAAGTGTTTTTCGAGAATCTGCATGCTTTCTGCCTTCCTGCTGATTTTACTATTATTGCCGGTGATTTCAATTGCTATGAATCTGATTTAGATAAATTTGGTGGCAATGTTTCCATTGCAAAATACCTCTCTGACTTTCGTCGTTCACTTTACCTTGAAGATGCTTGGCGCAAATTGCATCCCCGTGTCCGAGCGTGCTCTTGGTTTAATTCTAATTTTTCCATCGGCTCGCGCCTTGACAAATTTTTTGTTTCCCGAAATTTATTCCCCTTAGTTCAGTCCTGTGACATTTCTCCTTGCGCCTTTTCTGATCATGATTTTGTTAATCTTTCTTTAAAATTGGAGTCTAATTATATGCGTGGTCCGGGCTTATGGAAATTTAATTCCTCCCTTTTGAATGATAGCGATTTTTGTCTTTCCTTTGATGCTAAGATTCGCGAGCTCTCCGATTGCGTTGACTATTTTCCGTCAGTCAAATGTTGGTGGGACTTTTTTAAGGACTCTATTCGCTCGGAAATTATTTCCTTCGCTAAGAATAAACGTAGAAGTCTCTCGCATGAGCGCGTCCTTATAACTAATGCAATAATTGGTCTCAAGCGCCGTCTTGTCTGTGGCGACCTTTCGGTCGCCCCTGAAATTTCTCGGCTTGAATCTGAACTGAATGCTCTTACCTTGCGTGTTTTGGAAGGCTCTAAAATCCGTTCTCGCGTCCAGTGGCTTGAGGAGGGCGAGAAGCCTTCACGCTTCTTCTTCAAGTTAGAACGTGAGCGCTTAGACCGTAATAACGTTTCTTCCATTTTGAATGATAATGACATTGAAGTTTTCACTCGGGAGGAGATTGAACGTGCGCACGTGCGCTTTTATTCAAATCTTTTCTCGCAAGAGGTTATTGATCCTGTGTGTAAACAATCCTGTTTTGATTCTATTCCTTCTTCGCTTTCTCCTCCTCTGCGCGACTCATGCGAGGGACTTTTAACTTTAGATGAATTGACTATTTCATTAAGGAGCCTTAGCCTAGGAAGGTCACCTGGTTCTGATGGTTTGTCTGTCGAATTTTACTTGCGTTTTTGGGACATTCTGGGCCCCCTTTTGCTATCAGTCGCAAACCAATGTTTCCATGACTCTGAACTTTCGGATTCTATGAAAGGAAGCGTTACTCGCCTTATTTATAAGAAGCGTGGGGATATTAAGAATTTGAAAAACTGGAGGCCCATTTCTTTGCTCAATGTGGATTATAAGATTATCTCTAAAGCTATCACAACTCGTCTTTCTTCGGTTATGCATCACATAGTTTCCCCTGATCAATCTTGCTCTGTTCCGGGTCGTTCAATCTTCTCTAATGTGAGTTTGTTGCGCGATGTTTTGAGCCACATTGAGCAAACAAATGAGTCTGCTATTTTGATTAGTTTAGATCAAGAAAAAGCCTTCGACCGAGTCGATCGCGTCTTCCTTCTAGAGCTGCTTAATGTTTACGGTTTTGGTTCTGATTTTTGTCGCTGGATTAGTACCTTTTATAATGGTGCTTGCATGCGTATCATCCTTAACGATTGGCTTACTGAGAGTATCCCCCTTGAACGGGGCGTCCGTCAGGGGGATCCTCTCTCTCCTCTACTTTATGTTTTATGTGTAGAAGTTCTTGCTAACCTGATCCGTAGATCTCCTGAGATTGAGGGGTTTTTACTTCCTGGTGCAAGGGGTTTGCAGGCCAAGGTTCGCCTTTATGCTGATGACACTACTGCTGTTTTGAAAGACCTTTTCTCTCTAAATAAGCTTTTTGATTGTGTTAGTGTTTACGAACGTGGTTCTGGAGCTAAGCTAAATAAGTCGAAAACGGAGGCCATGTGGCTCGGTGCTTGGCGTTCTCGGACTGACGAACCCCTTGGACTTACTTGGGTCAAGAAAATGAAAATTCTTGGGGTCTTTTTTGGTACTATCCCTGTTGAGAATGATAATTGGCAACCTAAACTAAACAAACTAGAGAAGTCCCTCAATCTTTGGAGATCTCGTTCTTTGTCCTTCCTAGGCAAGGCTCTCCTTATTAACACCTTAGGGTTAAGTAAGCTGATGTATCTAGCTAGGGTTTTGCTTCCCCCTGCCTGGGTCCTTTCCCGTATCAATAGTTTCATCTGGCCTTTTCTTTGGGGTTGTAAAATTGAGACGGTTGCTCGTAATACTTTATATTTAAGCGCTGCGCAAGGGGGTATAGGTATTATTAACTTTAGTGTTAAGTGCCTTGCCTTGCAGTTAGCGGGGATGGCTTTTACTTTGGACTCGCCTCACGATTCTAGTTTTTATCTTTGTAAATATTTTGTTGGTAGACGTTTGTCTTCTCTTCGCCCCCAGTGGAACTGTTTGCGCGATAATTTTGCCCCTTCTGCCTGCTTTCCGTCTCCTTTTTACGCCCGCTGTCTCGAAACTCTTTTATCCGTTGGTAATTGCGACTTAACTTCTAAGCGTTTATATTTGAAACTACTTTCCTCGAATTCCTCCTCCCCTATCTTGCATAGAGTTTGGACCCAGGTTTGTGGCTCTTCTTTTTCACTCAATGATCATTGGTCTCTCGTTCGAGATTCTCTTACCGAAAATCCTAAAAATGATCTCTTGTGGCTAATCGCTCTCCGCGGTGTTAAGGTTCGCGATTCCCTTGCTAATTGGGGATATATTAACTCGGCTTTCTGTGCTTCTTGCCCTAGACGAGAGACTATAGATCATTGTTTTTTGCATTGCCCTCGGGTTAAGCGGGTTTGGTCCCGTTTTTCCCCAATTTTAGATCGTGTGCTAGGCTTTCGGCTTACCTTAAATGTCCCCTTCGTGTTCTTTTTTATTTGGCCCCCTCTCGTTACAAAGAGGGCTCGCATTGCGCGCCACATTATCAAGACCATTCTCTACGGTGTTTGGCTTTTTCGCAATAAGGCCACCTTTTATAACGGTAAAGAAGATCATCGGGCTATTATCCGTTTTGTTTCTGGCGATCTCCGTAGTCGAATTAAGCTCGATCACTTTCGCCTTTCAGACAGTCGCTTTTCTTCTTTGTGGTCTCTCCCAGGCTTTTGCACCGTAGAGAACGGTCTTCCTAGCGTTACTATTTAGGCGTACATTTAATTCTCGTTTTGCTTTGTCCGCGCGCTGTTTGCGGTGCCTGTAATCCGGGGCTCTCTTTAAGGAACTTGCGCAGTTCATGGACTTTATCGTTAGGGCCCCTGGCCCTTACGGCTAGCTGCTTACTCCGGCTTTGTAACTCTGTAGACTTTTTTGTGAATAAACGCTCTTTTGACAAAAAAAAAAAAATCTGTTCTTATCAGCTTAATATCTGATACGCTGCTCATCGAGCAGCTCATATATTAAACTGATTTTTGGAACTGGGCCGTGGAAAAGAGGCTTGCCTCGTCCCGGCCACG
The DNA here is from genome assembly GCF_036669935.1 of Montipora foliosa. NCBI lineage: Eukaryota > Metazoa > Cnidaria > Anthozoa > Scleractinia > Acroporidae > Montipora > Montipora foliosa. Next base: position 49,289 of record NW_027179807.1, read on the forward strand.
GGTTGCCTCGGTATAGCACTACCTCCGAGCGTGGCCCACTTCCCTCTGGGGAAGAAATAATCAAGTGAAAGCAGAACAAATGACCAAGCAACCAACCTTCACATTCTCTTCTCTTTTCTAGGTAGCATAGCAGCGAGTGGACAGCACGACACGACAGGACGAGGAGCACGTGACCCCCATTACCACATGGTATGCGCAGACAAGTTGCGTTTTGCGGTTCCGGAGAGGTTGAAAAGGCATACTTACCTGACGCGGGAGGCACTGTGATCAGGGAGGCAGTCCTCTCAAGGTGAGGCTCTTTCATTGCACTTCGATTGGGTTGACCCTTGCGATTACCCCAAATGTGGGTAACTCGAGCGTATAATTTCTGGTAGTGGGGACCTGCGTTCGCGCTAGTCCCCGCACCAAACCCCGGTGGCAAAGTTGGCTAATGGGAAGGTTTGTTGGTAACGTTTCAGGCAGGGCAGGGAAGGAGATGCGGTGGCGGTGTAAGGACTAAGGAAGGTGAGTTGTATTTGTGAATTCCACTGCTGAAATTGTAGGTGAATGTTCCGTACTTGGTGCACTGCAAAACTGTGATTTTATTTCTTTCATTCTTGGCCGTAGAGAGAGCGAGAGGACGTGTTTATTTCAGCCGCATCGATTTCCATCGATAGACGAGTGAGACAAGAAAATGCCAGCGGGTCGAGCTCTTATCCTCGTGCATCGTTTCGAAAACGTAAGTGGATGTGTGTTTGTACTGCTCCATCGCGATAGATTTCTTTTGCGTTGTGTTATGTTGCGTTCTGGAGAGCCCGTTTTGCATTGAGTAACTGAGGACCCGCCAGATCAGTTGGCGTTACATTTCTGTGGCCAACACTTTGTGGTTTCTCTATGTTATCAGTTAATTGGATTGTTATCATAAAAAGTAAATCTTTCATGGTCAGGATAGTGTCTTATCGGCCCTTTGAATACGTACTGTCCGTGTTGAGCAGGGAACAGTAAGACTTTGAAGTGCGCTACGTCACGTAAGTCACGTTTTCGCAGGATCAATGTTGTAGTGTTGTAGCCTTCGTTGTATGCATATCATCCGGGCTAGGTTAACTTCCATCTAATGCATAACAGTGCATGCATTTTTTACTTGTCGTATCCTGTTCTTTGCTCACACGAAAAGATACGTTTCATGTCATAAACGTTGGATTGATAAGATCTCGCGCGCACGCGCTCCCTTGGGAATACAAGTTCCACTTTCTCGTGTGAACTATTTTGTTTTTGTTGTATGTCTCATCTTTGACATATCGTTGGCATGTTGTGTTCAAAAAACCTGGTTTGGAATGTTCTTTCATTAAAGGAAACTGAGATTTTTTGAGATAATCAAGTGTACAGAAGGAAAAAGGGAAGCCTACAACACGGGGTATTCCCAGGCGGTCTCCCATCCAAGTACTAACCCCGCCCGACAGGGCTTAACTTCGGTGATCGGACGAGAACCGGTGTTTTCCCTGTGGTATGGTCGTAGACAAGTAATTCGCCGTGAAAATTAACTTTGTTATAAGGGAAAATAAAAACGAGGTCAGAGCAAGCACAATGTGCATTTGTCCTCTTGCCGTCAACGCAAGTGCCATGCAATGCTGGTCCTGCTGCCCACTGTACAAGGGCGATCGTTGTGTGCGCCTCGCTTTCAGGTTGGCTTTGGGCATTCCTTCCTTGGCACGGATTGTAATCGGACCACCATATCTCGTGGCCATGAGACTGGGAGCACCTTGTCCGCTGTGAGCATTTACGGGCATCCTGTTAAAAAATTAGAAAATGTTAAAAAACCACCAAGTGGTGGCACTTCATGTAAAGTGGCTGAGAATACAGGTGTGCGTCGTAAGGGTACTGTTGCTAGTGGTGGTACCGACGGTCTTGTTTCTTCGGGTGTTCCTCCATCCTCCCAATCTGTTGAACCTTTGGAGGTGGAAATGGTTGAGGTATCCACTCCTCGTAAACGTGGTTGTGATTCCGTTGAGACCTCCTCTGATAGCTCTTCTGTTACTCCTTCCCGAAAGGCTCTTACGAAGGTGGCTAAGAAGAGTGGAGCTGCGCCCTCTTCTACTAAATCGAAGACTCGTGCTTCAGCTGATACTGTCAAGTCTGCGAAGCACGAAGGTTTGCCTGATGTGTCGGTTTCCCTCCCCCAACGCAAAGCACGTACATAGTTATTCTTTTACTGTACTCCATTATGGCTCTGTCAGTTGTCTCAGTTAATGTCAACGGTCTGCGAGACCAGTCTAAGCGAGCTGGGTTTGTACAGTGGCTTCATTCCTTGCCTGTTGTTCCTGATGTAGTGTGCCTCCAAGAGGCCCACTGCATCTCCCTCAGTGAGTGTCAGTCCTGGTTCCAGTCATCTGGTCTTTCCGTTGTGGCGTCTCCCGGCTCTAATAAGTCTTGTGGTTGTATTGTTTTGTTTCGTCCAGTGTTGTCCCTTGTTAAATCTTCCTCTGATAGTTGTGGTCGGTTTTTTGTTATGTGAGTTTTCTTTGCGTGGCGCTGTGTTCAGGGTTGCTTGCATTTATGCTCCCAATCGCAACCCTGATCGTGATGCCTTCCTGGACGAGGTCTCTTCCCGATTAGACCCTTCAGTTCCCACCCTCCTCGCCGGCGATTTTAATACCGTCTTTGATCGCGCTGCTGACCGTGTGTGGGGCTCCGTGGTCGGTGATACCTCGCGTGAGAGTGTTGTTGCCCTTTGGTCGTCTTTTTGACGATGTCTGTTGTATTGATATTTGGAGATACCTCCATCCGTCTTCCTCCGCCTTTACCTGGACTAAGGCGGATGGCTCTATCTCCTCCCGTATAGATCTAATTGGGTGTCCTTATGTCTGGGTTGCGTCTGTCTCTGTTTGTGAAATTCTTCCGTGTCCGTTTTCAGACCATTGTGCTGTGTCCTGCTCTCTCACTGTTCCTGACGTTATTCCTCCTGGTCCGGGGCTTTGGAAGCTTAATACCTCAGTCCTGGAGGAGGAGGAGTACTGTCGCCTTATTTCTGACTTTTGGGCCGATTGGAAGGACTGTAAGCTCTGTTTTTCCTCTCTTTCCAAGTGGTGGGATTCCGGTAAAGCAAAGATCAAGGGCATTACGGTATCTTACTGTGTGCGCCGGTCGCAGAAAGATTCTTGGTCACGTGATTTGTTGGCTAGGTTGGCGGCACACCTCAAGGCACGGCTTGATGCTGGTTGCCTGTCTGTTTTAGGTGTTTATCGATCCACCCTTGAACAGCTTTCCGCCTATGACATCAGGGCTGCTCAAGGTGCCCAAGTACGGTCACGTGTCCGATGGGTTGAGGAGGGCGAGGTCTCATCGGCGTACTTTTTTCGTTTAGAGAAGAAACGGTCTGCTGACCGGTGGGTTTCTGCGCTTCGGAACCCTGATGGGTCCATTGTTTCAACACCTTCTGATCTGTGTTCTTCGTTTGCCACTTTCTACTCCTCTCTTTTTACTGCCTGTCCTACGGATTCCGCTGCTCAAGATTTTCTCCTCAGTAATGTGTCCTTGGTCCTTTCATCTGCCCAAGCTGATCTTTGTGAGGGCTTTCTGACTCTTGGGGAGTGTCATCGTGCCCTTGTTGGCATGGCTCGTCGTAAAGCCCCGGGGTCGATGGCCTCCCCATGGAGTTTTACTTGAAATTCTGGGACGTTCTTGGGTCTGATTTAGTGGAGGTCTTGAATTCGTGTTATCTGTCTGGTTCTATGTCTTTGTCTCAACGGCGGGGTCTCATATCCTTAATCTTTAAGAAGGGAGATCGGTTGGACGCTCGTAACTGGCGCCCCATCTCCCTTCTTAACGTCGACTATAAGCTTGCTTCTCGTGTTATTGCTGGGCGCCTTCTCAAAGTTATCCATCTGGTTGTTAGTGAGGATCAGACCTGCGGTGTTCCTGGCAGGTTTTATTGGCGAGAATGTTGCTCTTTTGCGTGATGTGGTTGCCTTTGCCACGGAATCTGACATCCCGGTTGCCGTTCTCTCCTTAGACCAGGAAAAGGCCTTTGATAGAGTGGGATTGGTCATTTATGTGTGCTACTCTGTCGAGGATGGGTTTTGGCCCATCTTTTGTCCGTTGGGTTGTTCTGTTCTATTCTGCTGTCCAAAGCTCTGTAGTTGTTAATGGTTATCTGTCTCGGTTTTTTCCTTTGTCTCGTGGCGTGCGTCAGGGCTGTCCTTTGTCTCCATTATTATATGTTCTAGTTTCTGAAGTGCTTGCTGTTAACATTCGTGCCAATCCACGTATCATTGGTCTTTCTGTCCCCGGGGCCCCGCGGGCCCTGTCTCCGATCTCGCAGTACGCCGATGACACCTCTCTCATCGTCACGTCTGATATTGCCATTGCTGCTATTTTTGAAGTTTATGCTCTTTTTGAAAGGGGTTCTGGTGCTAAGCTTAATCAGTCCAAATCCAAGGGATTGTGGCTCGGTTCGTGGTCTGGCAGGACTGACCCCCCTGTCACCCTGGACTGGACCTCGGCCAAGATCAAAGTGCTGGGCGTCTTTATTGGGCCTGGGAATTTGGAGGAAGTGAACTGGCGTCCTAGGATTGATGCCGTGGAGAATGTGCTGGCTTCTTGGAGGCAACGCTCCCTGTCCTACGGCGGGAGAGCTCTCGTCATCAACGCCTTGTCCCTTTCTAGGGTTTGGTACATTGCCTCCCTAATTCATGTCCCCCCTTGGGTTTCTTCCGAGCTTTGTAAATTGGTTTTTGGGTTTTTTTGGAAGGGCAAACGCGATCTGGTTTCTCGTGCTGTTGTTGTTCAGCCTACATCTGCTGGTGGTTTTTCTGTCATTGATCTTCGTCTTAAAGTTTCTGCGCTCCTTGTCCAGTGGGTTCGGCGTTTCACTGTTTCTCCGAGTAGTTGGGTCCATTTCTTTTCCTTTTGGTGTGATTCTCGTTTTGGTGTCCCTGCTCTTGATGTTCTGTCCCGTCCTGAGGCCTTTTCCTCCAAGTCCCTTCCCCCTTTTTACTCTGCTCTTCTGTCTGCTTGGCGTTTGGCTGGTGGTTCCTTTTCCCGTCGGCGTTCCTCCCTTGTCATTGCGTCTTTGTCTCCTCATCATGTTGCTGCTGTTTCCTCTATCTCTGCAAATTCTGTTTATTTGTTTTTTTGCTGTCTGAGGATCGTCCGATTCCCATTGTGTTGACAAGTTTTTCCCTTTGTATGGCTCACTCTACTGGCCTTCGACCTGGTCCCAATTGTTCTTCTTCAATCTTGACCGCCCAGTGATCGATCTCAACTGGAAGGTCGCCCATGGCGTGTTGTACACTGCCGATCGCCTTGTCGGTTTTGGGTACTCGGTCGACCCTTCTTGCTTTTGCCGTCTTGCCTCTGAATGTCCTTCTCACTTGTTTTTCTCCTGCCCTCTTGCTCATAGTGTGCTTTCATGGTTACAGTCTCTATTGTTTGGTTTTTCGTCTTCGTCCCCCTCTTTGGTTTGCCGTCACGTGCTGTTTGGTTTTGACCCGGCTGAGATCCGTCAAGTTCCTCGTGTTTTCATGTACATCCTAGGTGTCTGTAAGTATTTTATCTGGCTCGCTCGGAATGACTTTCGTTTCCGTAATGTGCCGCCTGGTGCCCTCGATGTCATCGCAAAGGTCCGCTCTCGTGTCAAGTTCAATCTACCTCTCCTTTTTAAGCGTTTTAAGTCCCCCCCGTCGTCTACGTTATTTTCATCGTCAGTGGGGTGCGTCTGGCATTATCGGCTCTGTTTGCAATGGTCGTTTTTCTCTGTCCCAGTTTTAGTCCTGTTATCGTCCCGGGCTGTTGCTTGTTTCACGGCGTACCTACCTTTGTAGGATGAGTCTTTCTGGCTGGCGACCTTGTCGGCGCTGCTCATCGAGCAGCTCATATATTAAACTGATTTTTGGAACTGGGCCGTGGAAAAGAGGCTTGCCTCGTCCCGGCCACGGGTTGCCTCGGTATAGCACTACCTCCGAGCGTGGCCCACTTCCCTCTGGGGAAGAAATAATCAAGTGAAAGCAGAACAAATGACCAAGCAACCAACCTTCACATTCTCTTCTCTTTTCTAGGTAGCATAGCAGCGAGTGGACAGCACGACACGACAGGACGAGGAGCACGTGACCCCCATTACCACATGGTATGCGCAGACAAGTTGCGTTTTGCGGTTCCGGAGAGGTTGAAAAGGCATACTTACCTGACGCGGGAGGCACTGTGATCAGGGAGGCAGTCCTCTCAAGGTGAGGCTCTTTCATTGCACTTCGATTGGGTTGACCCTTGCGATTACCCCAAATGTGGGTAACTCGAGCGTATAATTTCTGGTAGTGGGGACCTGCGTTCGCGCTAGTCCCCGCACCAAACCCCGGTGGCAAAGTTGGCTAATGGGAAGGTTTGTTGGTAACGTTTCAGGCAGGGCAGGGAAGGAGATGCGGTGGCGGTGTAAGGACTAAGGAAGGTGAGTTGTATTTGTGAATTCCACTGCTGAAATTGTAGGTGAATGTTCCGTACTTGGTGCACTGCAAAACTGTGATTTTATTTCTTTCATTCTTGGCCGTAGAGAGAGCGAGAGGACGTGTTTATTTCAGCCGCATCGATTTCCATCGATAGACGAGTGAGACAAGAAAATGCCAGCGGGTCGAGCTCTTATCCTCGTGCATCGTTTCGAAAACGTAAGTGGATGTGTGTTTGTACTGCTCCATCGCGATAGATTTCTTTTGCGTTGTGTTATGTTGCGTTCTGGAGAGCCCGTTTTGCATTGAGTAACTGAGGACCCGCCAGATCAGTTGGCGTTACATTTCTGTGGCCAACACTTTGTGGTTTCTCTATGTTATCAGTTAATTGGATTGTTATCATAAAAAGTAAATCTTTCATGGTCAGGATAGTGTCTTATCGGCCCTTTGAATACGTACTGTCCGTGTTGAGCAGGGAACAGTAAGACTTTGAAGTGCGCTACGTCACGTAAGTCACGTTTTCGCAGGATCAATGTTGTAGTGTTGTAGCCTTCGTTGTATGCATATCATCCGGGCTAGGTTAACTTCCATCTAATGCATAACAGTGCATGCATTTTTTACTTGTCGTATCCTGTTCTTTGCTCACACGAAAAGATACGTTTCATGTCATAAACGTTGGATTGATAAGATCTCGCGCGCACGCGCTCCCTTGGGAATACAAGTTCCACTTTCTCGTGTGAACTATTTTGTTTTTGTTGTATGTCTCATCTTTGACATATCGTTGGCATGTTGTGTTCAAAAAACCTGGTTTGGAATGTTCTTTCATTAAAGGAAACTGAGATTTTTTGAGATAATCAAGTGTACAGAAGGAAAAAGGGAAGCCTACAACACGGGGTATTCCCAGGCGGTCTCCCATCCAAGTACTAACCCCGCCCGACAGGGCTTAACTTCGGTGATCGGACGAGAACCGGTGTTTTCCCTGTGGTATGGTCGTAGACAAGTAATTCGCCGTGAAAATTAACTTTGTTATAAGGGAAAATAAAAACGAGGTCAGAGCAAGCACAATGTGCATTTGTCCTCTTGCCGTCAACGCAAGTGCCATGCAATGCTGGTCCTGCTGCCCACTGTACAAGGGCGATCGTTGTGTGCGCCTCGCTTTCAGGTTGGCTTTGGGCATTCCTTCCTTGGCACGGATTGTAATCGGACCACCATATCTCGTGGCCATGAGACTGGGAGCACCTTGTCCGCTGTGAGCATTTACGGGCATCGCTTCTCGGCCTTTTGGCTAAGATCAAGTGTAGTATCTGTTCTTATCAGCTTAATATCTGATACGCTGCTCATCGAGCAGCTCATATATTAAACTGATTTTTGGAACTGGGCCGTGGAAAAGAGGCTTGCCTCGTCCCGGCCACGGGTTGCCTCGGTATAGCACTACCTCCGAGCGTGGCCCACTTCCCTCTGGGGAAGAAATAATCAAGTGAAAGCAGAACAAATGACCAAGCAACCAACCTTCACATTTCTCTTCTCTTTTCTAGGTAGCATAGCAGCGAGTGGACAGCACGACACGACAGGACGAGGAGCACGTGACCCCCATTACCACATGGTATGCGCAGACAAGTTGCGTTTTTGCGGTTCCGGAGAGGTTGAAAAGGCATACTTACCTGACGCGGGTTTTTATTATCTGCCAGGTTCGTGCCTTTCCTTGTGGTACGCGTAAGTTCCGTATTGGAATTGGAGTGTGGGGACAAGCGTTTTTGGGATTTGTGGTAAGATTTTTGATTCCTGAGTTTTACTGGTGACCCTCCTGGGGACTTATGCTTGGCGTCCTGCCATAACCCAGGGTAGCCAGTCTTTCTGTTCCCTTCCTGGGAGCTTTGCTTTCCGGGGGGACTGTTTTTTCTCTTTTTCCCTTTTCATCATGCCTCTTGCGGCCTTTAAGAGGACAGTAGTCCTCGACCTTTCCGATGTTCCAACCTCTGTTCCCAGGGCGGAACTTGTTACAGCCATCAAGGGAAAGTTCACCCCCTTTGTGATTGACAGTATTCAGTTTGTTCCCGTAAAACTGGTTCAGATTACTTTCGCTGACCCAAAATGTAAAAATATTGTTGAAGGTTATGATTTTGTCACTTTAGCTGGTGCTAAGTGCAAAGTCATGTATGCTGGGCCTCGAGCTCAAAATGTTATGTTGTATCACTATCCCTTTGAGGAGAGTGATGATCGCCTCCGGCCCTACTTTTCCTCGTACGGGAAGGTGGAGACGATAAGGCACCAGCATTACCCGGGTGACCCTGCAATCTGCACTGGAGCCCGTATCATCAAAATGGTTCGTTCTGGCCGGATCCCTCGTAATCTGGACATTGCTGGATATAAATGTAAGGTGTGGTATGTGGGTCAGCCGGCCGAATGTGATATCTGTCGTGGGGAACACCTCACCAAAAACTGTGACTTGCGCGGGAAGTGCCGCAGGTGTCGGGAGCCTGGTCACATGGCCAGGGATTGCCCAACCCCCCCAATGCCTGGGGGAACCCACCATCTTCGCCTGCGACCCCCGCCCATCCGTCCGCTTCACTTGTTGTTGGTGCCACTCCCCCGGAGTCGCTGCCTCCCCTCCTGGATGTCAGTTCTGGTCCTGAGGACCTTCCCACTTCTCCTGCAAGCTCTGACCATGAGGACTCTGGGGACGAGGGGGTAACCCTTCGTCCTCCTGCCCCCACGCAACCTGGTATTTCAAGTTGGGGTTCCCACACCGACCTCAGGGACAATGAGTTATCCCCCCTGGTACTCCACCCATGGCCTCTCCTGCCACCAGTAAATGTTAAGGAGGGTGCGGCCCTCCCTAAAACGGTAATGGTGGGTCCTCGACGCGCGTGCAGGTGGCTGCCTCCCCCGCCGCTGCGTCTGATGGTTTGGCTGCGCCACAGAGTAATACAATGTTAACACTAGTAGTAACGTAGTTGGTGTAATGGACAATACTACTATAGTTAATGGAAAAGAAATGGAAATGGATAATAGTAATAATGTAGTTACTGGAAAAGAAATGACAAATAATGCTGTAGTTAATGGAAAAGAAATGGAAATGGATAATAGTAATAATGGAAAAGAAATGGATACGAATGATAATGAACTAGTTAATGAGACTGAATACAGTCAAAGTATATTTAGTGACGATGACCCTTTAACGGGCATCAATGTAACCCCTGTAAATACCCCACAGGTTCTATCTCTGTCTCCCGTAATGGTTAACGAGGTCGAGCTGACTGATTCACCAGTCACTAAGCGTGGACTTTCGGATGTTGAGGCTTCCTCTGATGATCAGGTCAAGTCTAAGAAGAAAGCGAAGAAACCTCTTCCTGGTTCTGCGGTCCCCGGCCGCTCGAAGTCTGGAAAGGGCAGGGAGTCTGGGAGGGCTGTTCATTCTGGCCTTCCCTCCTTGGCTCCCCCTGCCCCGGTTCGGAGCCGTCGCTCCTAGTTGTGCTGTCTCTCTCTTTCTTCTCAGTTATGGCTCTCTCTATCCTCTCCTTAAACACCAATGGTCTCAGGGACTCGTCCAAGCGCGCTGGTGTTCTGCACTGGTTACGTTCCTTTCCTCAGGTCCCTGACATTGTCTGCCTACAAGAGGGCCCACTGCTCTTCAGACAGTGAATGTCAGTCTGGTTTCGTTCATCTGGTTTTAATGCAGTTGCTTCTGTTGGCTCTGCACACTCTTGTGGTTGCATCATTTTATTCCGCCCCACGGTCACCCTTACGAGCTCTTGGTGTGACACCGCTGGGCGTGTTGTTTTTTGCCACTTTACCCATTCTGGGCACCCGTTTCGTATCTGCTGTCTCTACGCCCCCAATCGCAACCCAGCCCGTGACGACTTCCTGGACGACGTCTCGTCTTGGGTTGATCCCACCTATCCGACCTTCCTTGCCGGGGACTTTAACACTGTGTTCGACCGCGCCCTCGATCGTCGGGGCTCCAATGTCTCTGACACTTCCCGCGAAAGTACTGCTACCTTAAAACGTCTTTTTGACTCCTGCTGTTGTCTGGACATTTGGAGGCACCTGCATCCTTCCGATTCTGCCTTCTCTTGGACTCGCTCAGACGGCCTTATGGCCTCCCGTATTGATCTCATTGGTGCCCCGTACTCCTGTTACCATCAGTCTTGACTTGCGATATTATTCCTTGTCCGTTTTCGGATCACTGTGGTGTGGTGCTTTCTTGTAGTGTCCCAGACATTGCTGCTCCTGGGACAGTTTCTGGAAGCTCAACATTTCTGTCCTCAATGATGAGGACTATATCCAGCATATCACTAATTTTTGGTCCGTTTGGAGGCAGTCCATGCTGTCCTTCCCGTCACTAGCTAAGTGGTGGGATAAGGGCAAGAGCCAAATCAAAGGCCTCACAATTAAATATTGCGCTGAGCGCTCGAAAGAAAACATCGCAGTGTCGAGACCTCCTTGGCCGACTAGCTGGGCATCTTAAGAACCGTGTTGATGCCGGTTTCACCTCCTGTGTTGAGCCGTACCATTCTACCCTGTCTGCCCTTGCTGCCCTAGACCTCGAGGCAGCTCGGGGAGCCCAAGTCCGTGCTCGGGCCAATGGGTTGAGGAAGGTGAAACCTCCTCGGCCTTTTTCTTCCGTCTGGAAAAGAAGCGTGCCGCCGACCGACTTATTTCAGCACTTCGATGCGATGATGGCACAGTGGTCTCGAGTTCAAAGGACCTATGCCAGGCTTTTGCTTCCTTTTATTCTAACTTGTTTAGTGCCGAGCCTACTGACGGGGACGTGGCTCTTTCCCTGCTCGACGCCCTCACCTCCACCTTGTCCGCCGACCAGGCTCAACAGTGTGATGGTCCTCTCCAGTCGGAGGAGTGTTATACTGCTTTATGTGGGATGGCTCGAGGCAAGACCCCGGGCTTGGATGGCCTCCCTATGGAGTTTTATGTCAAATTCTGGCCGGTGCTCGGACAGGACCTCGTGCTCGTCCTGAACTCATGTTATGAGGCTGGCACTCTCAGCCTCTCTCAGCGTCGAGGCATCATTTCTCTCATCTTTAAGACGGGTGACCGGCTGAACCCTCGTAACTGGCGGCCAATTTCCCTCCTTAGTGTGGACTACAAGCTCGCTGCCCGCGTCATCGCTGGGCGTCTCCTGAAGGTTATTCATGCCGTGGTGGCTGAGGATCAAACCTGTGGTGTCCCCGGTCGTTATATTGGTGAGAACGTCGCTTATCTCCGAGACATGGTCCATTACGCCACGCAATCCGGGTCTCCTTGTGCCATCCTCTCGCTCGACCAAGAAAAAGCGTTTGATCGCGTTGATTGGTCCTTTCTGCATGCCACCCTCTGCAGAATGGGTTTCCAAACCTCCTTTCTGCGCTGGATCCGCCTTTTCTATAATGCTGTTCAGAGTGCTGTCATTGTTAACGGTCATGTCTCAAACTTTTTCAGTCTCACACGGGGGGTGCGTCAAGGCTGCCCCCTCGCACCTTTGCTGTATGTTATGGTCGCTGAGGTCTTGGCCGCCAATATTCGAGCAAATCCCGCCATTACTGGACCTTTGCTGCCTGGACTGCCCTCACCGCTCTCTCCAATTTCCCAGTACGCGGATGACACATCGCTCATCTTGTCCTCCGATGCCTCCATTAGGGCTGTTTTTGACACCTACACAAGGTATGAGCTTGGTTCTGGATCCAAGCTCAACCTGACAAAGTCTCGCGGCTTGTGGCTGGGGTCTTGGGCTGGCCGAACTGACCCCCCTGTCCCTCTCGACTGGACATCTTCTAAGCTTAAAATCCTCGGAGTCTTCATTGGCCCGCATGACATTGATGAACTAATTGGCGGCCTCGGATAGAGGCTGTGGAACGCGTCCTCTCCTCCTGGCGTCAGCGCTCCTTGTCTTTTCATGGCAAGGCTTTGGTCATCAATTGCCTGGCCCTCGCCAGGGTTTGGTATGTGGCATCCCTGGTCCACATGCCCCCCTGGGTACTTAAAGAACTTAACTCCCTTGTTTTCTCATTCTTCTGGAAAACCAAGCGGGAGCTCGTTGCACGTGCTGTGGTCGTTCAGCCCACATCGCTGGGAGGTTTCTCGGTGGTGGACATTAAGCTCAAGGTTTGGTCGCTTCTGGGTCAGTGGGTCAAACGGTCTACTTTGTCCTCGTCAAGCTGGTCCTCCTTTGTGTCGTACTGGTTTCAATCGTGTTTTGCTGCCTCCTCTCTTGATGTTTTCTCCCGTCCCGCTGCCTTCGACAGGTCCCTGTTACCGCCATTTTACTCCTCTTTGCTTTTGGCCTGGGAGTCGCTTGGTGGCTCTTTTTCCCCCTCCCGGGGAACTTTGGTTTTCGCATCCTCTGACCCTCACGTTGTCGCCTCCGTGGCTTTTTTTCTCTGCCAAAGTCGGTTACCAGTTTCTTTTATCCTGTTCCTCTGTCACACCGCACTGTGTAGTTAAGTTCTTTCCCTCCTTTGGGGACCTTTACTGGTATGATACGTGGCGCCAGTTCCACTTCTTTGATTTTGACCGCTTTGTTGTTGATTTCTCCTGGAAGGTAGCTCATGGTGTGATTTACACTGCTGAGCGTCTTCTCTCTTTTGGTTTATCTGTCTCCTCCGCTTGTTTTTGTGGTCCTGTCGTCGAGTCACTGTCGCATTTGCTCTTTGTGTGTCCCCTTGCTCAAAGTGTTGTTGGTTGGCTACAGTCCCTCCTTTTTCATTTCTCGCCTATGTGTCCTGTGCTTGAGCGTCGCCATTTACTTTTTGGTTTCAATTCCACTGAGCTTCACGCAGTGCCCAAAGTCTTCAGTTACCTGTTGTGTGCCTGTAAGTTTCACATCTGGCTGGCCCGCAATGACTACCGCTTTCGTTCTGTCAACCTGGGGCCCTCGCCGTCATTGAGGGAGCAAAGGCCCGTGTCAAGTTCCACCTCCCCTTGCTCTTCAAGCGTTTTTCAACCCGGAGACGTCGACGTTATTTTGCCCGCCAGTGGGGGGCGGATGGAGTCATCGCCTCTATGTTTCCAACAAGCTCGTTTTTCGCTTCGGGCCACCTGCTTAATTCACCCTCTGTACCACCTGATTTGCTTAGTTTTATTTCGCCTCTGTCGCCTAATACTGGTGACCAATGCCTCAGGCGTTGGATGAGTCTGTCGACTGGTGACCTTTGGTCTGCCATTCACCGCTGCTCATCGAGCAGCTCATATATTAAACTGATTTTTGGAACTGGGCCGTGGAAAAGAGGCTTGCCTCGTCCCGGCCACGGGTTGCCTCGGTATAGCACTACCTCCGAGCGTGGCCCACTTCCCTCTGGGGAAGAAATAATCAAGTGAAAGCAGAACAAATGACCAAGCAACCAACCTTCACATTCTCTTCTCTTTTCTAGGTAGCATAGCAGCGAGTGGACAGCACGACACGACAGGACGAGGAGCACGTGACCCCCATTACCACATGGTATGCGCAGACAAGTTGCGTTTTGCGGTTCCGGAGAGGTTGAAAAGGCATACTTACCTGACGCGGGAGGCACTGTGATCAGGGAGGCAGTCCTCTCAAGGTGAGGCTCTTTCATTGCACTTCGATTGGGTTGACCCTTGCGATTACCCCAAATGTGGGTAACTCGAGCGTATAATTTCTGGTAGTGGGGACCTGCGTTCGCGCTAGTCCCCGCACCAAACCCCGGTGGCAAAGTTGGCTAATGGGAAGGTTTGTTGGTAACGTTTCAGGCAGGGCAGGGAAGGAGATGCGGTGGCGGTGTAAGGACTAAGGAAGGTGAGTTGTATTTGTGAATTCCACTGCTGAAATTGTAGGTGAATGTTCCGTACTTGGTGCACTGCAAAACTGTGATTTTATTTCTTTCATTCTTGGCCGTAGAGAGAGCGAGAGGACGTGTTTATTTCAGCCGCATCGATTTCCATCGATAGACGAGTGAGACAAGAAAATGCCAGCGGGTCGAGCTCTTATCCTCGTGCATCGTTTCGAAAACGTAAGTGGATGTGTGTTTGTACTGCTCCATCGCGATAGATTTCTTTTGCGTTGTGTTATGTTGCGTTCTGGAGAGCCCGTTTTGCATTGAGTAACTGAGGACCCGCCAGATCAGTTGGCGTTACATTTCTGTGGCCAACACTTTGTGGTTTCTCTATGTTATCAGTTAATTGGATTGTTATCATAAAAAGTAAATCTTTCATGGTCAGGATAGTGTCTTATCGGCCCTTTGAATACGTACTGTCCGTGTTGAGCAGGGAACAGTAAGACTTTGAAGTGCGCTACGTCACGTAAGTCACGGTTTCGCAGGATCAATGTTGTAGTGTTTGGAGCCTTCGTTTGTATGCATATCATCGGGGGGCTAGGTTAACTTCCATCTAATGCATAACAGTGCATGCATTTTTTACTTGTCGTATCCTGTTCTTTGCTCACACGAAAAGATACGTTTCATGTCATAAACGTTGGATTGATAAGATCTCGCGCGCACGCGCTCCCTTGGGAATACAAGTTCCACTTTCTCGTGTGAACTATTTTGTTTTTGTTGTATGTCTCATCTTTGACATATCGTTGGCATGTTGTGTTCAAAAAACCTGGTTTGGAATGTTCTTTCATTAAAGGAAACTGAGATTTTTTGAGATAATCAAGTGTACAGAAGGAAAAAGGGAAGCCTACAACACGGGGTATTCCCAGGCGGTCTCCCATCCAAGTACTAACCCCGCCCGACAGGGCTTAACTTCGGTGATCGGACGAGAACCGGTGTTTTCCCTGTGGTATGGTCGTAGACAAGTAATTCGCCGTGAAAATTAACTTTGTTATAAGGGAAAATAAAAACGAGGTCAGAGCAAGCACAATGTGCATTTGTCCTCTTGCCGTCAACGCAAGTGCCATGCAATGCTGGTCCTGCTGCCCACTGTACAAGGGCGATCGTTGTGTGCGCCTCGCTTTCAGGTTGGCTTTGGGCATTCCTTCCTTGGCACGGATTGTAATCGGACCACCATATCTCGTGGCCATGAGACTGGGAGCACCTTGTCCGCTGTGAGCATTTACGGGCATCGCTTCTCGGCCTTTTGGCTAAGATCAAGTGTAGTATCTGTTCTTATCAGCTTAATATCTGATACGCTGCTCATCGAGCAGCTCATATATTAAACTGATTTTTGGAACTGGGCCGTGGAAAAGAGGCTTGCCTCGTCCCGGCCACGGGTTGCCTCGGTATAGCACTACCTCCGAGCGTGGCCCACTTCCCTCTGGGGAAGAAATAATCAAGTGAAAGCAGAACAAATGACCAAGCAACCAACCTTCACATTTCTCTTCTCTTTTCTAGGTAGCATAGCAGCGAGTGGACAGCACGACACGACAGGACGAGGAGCACGTGACCCCCATTACCACATGGTATGCGCAGACAAGTTGCGTTTTTGCGGTTCCGGAGAGGTTGAAAAGGCATACTTACCTGACGCGGGTTTTTATTATCTGCCAGGTTCGTGCCT
Source organism: Montipora foliosa (assembly GCF_036669935.1). NCBI lineage: Eukaryota > Metazoa > Cnidaria > Anthozoa > Scleractinia > Acroporidae > Montipora > Montipora foliosa. Next base: position 65,143 of record NW_027179807.1, read on the forward strand.
TTCCTTGTGGTACGCGTAAGTTCCGTATTGGAATTGGAGTGTGGGGACAAGCGTTTTTGGGATTTGTGGTAAGATTTTTGATTCCTGAGTTTTACTGGTGACCCTCCTGGGGACTTATGCTTGGCGTCCTGCCATAACCCAGGGTAGCCAGTCTTTCTGTTCCCTTCCTGGGAGCTTTGCTTTCCGGGGGGACTGTTTTTTCTCTTTTTCCCTTTTCATCATGCCTCTTGCGGCCTTTAAGAGGACAGTAGTCCTCGACCTTTCCGATGTTCCAACCTCTGTTCCCAGGGCGGAACTTGTTACAGCCATCAAGGGAAAGTTCACCCCCTTTGTGATTGACAGTATTCAGTTTGTTCCCGTAAAACTGGTTCAGATTACTTTCGCTGACCCAAAATGTAAAAATATTGTTGAAGGTTATGATTTTGTCACTTTAGCTGGTGCTAAGTGCAAAGTCATGTATGCTGGGCCTCGAGCTCAAAATGTTATGTTGTATCACTATCCCTTTGAGGAGAGTGATGATCGCCTCCGGCCCTACTTTTCCTCGTACGGGAAGGTGGAGACGATAAGGCACCAGCATTACCCGGGTGACCCTGCAATCTGCACTGGAGCCCGTATCATCAAAATGGTTCGTTCTGGCCGGATCCCTCGTAATCTGGACATTGCTGGATATAAATGTAAGGTGTGGTATGTGGGTCAGCCGGCCGAATGTGATATCTGTCGTGGGGAACACCTCACCAAAAACTGTGACTTGCGCGGGAAGTGCCGCAGGTGTCGGGAGCCTGGTCACATGGCCAGGGATTGCCCAACCCCCCCAATGCCTGGGGGAACCCACCATCTTCGCCTGCGACCCCCGCCCATCCGTCCGCTTCACTTGTTGTTGGTGCCACTCCCCCGGAGTCGCTGCCTCCCCTCCTGGATGTCAGTTCTGGTCCTGAGGACCTTCCCACTTCTCCTGCAAGCTCTGACCATGAGGACTCTGGGGACGAGGGGGTAACCCTTCGTCCTCCTGCCCCCACGCAACCTGGTATTTCAAGTTGGGGTTCCCACACCGACCTCAGGGACAATGAGTTATCCCCCCTGGTACTCCACCCATGGCCTCTCCTGCCACCAGTAAATGTTAAGGAGGGTGCGGCCCTCCCTAAAACGGTAATGGTGGGTCCTCGACGCGCGTGCAGGTGGCTGCCTCCCCCGCCGCTGCGTCTGATGGTTTGGCTGCGCCACAGAGTAATACAATGTTAACACTAGTAGTAACGTAGTTGGTGTAATGGACAATACTACTATAGTTAATGGAAAAGAAATGGAAATGGATAATAGTAATAATGTAGTTACTGGAAAAGAAATGACAAATAATGCTGTAGTTAATGGAAAAGAAATGGAAATGGATAATAGTAATAATGGAAAAGAAATGGATACGAATGATAATGAACTAGTTAATGAGACTGAATACAGTCAAAGTATATTTAGTGACGATGACCCTTTAACGGGCATCAATGTAACCCCTGTAAATACCCCACAGGTTCTATCTCTGTCTCCCGTAATGGTTAACGAGGTCGAGCTGACTGATTCACCAGTCACTAAGCGTGGACTTTCGGATGTTGAGGCTTCCTCTGATGATCAGGTCAAGTCTAAGAAGAAAGCGAAGAAACCTCTTCCTGGTTCTGCGGTCCCCGGCCGCTCGAAGTCTGGAAAGGGCAGGGAGTCTGGGAGGGCTGTTCATTCTGGCCTTCCCTCCTTGGCTCCCCCTGCCCCGGTTCGGAGCCGTCGCTCCTAGTTGTGCTGTCTCTCTCTTTCTTCTCAGTTATGGCTCTCTCTATCCTCTCCTTAAACACCAATGGTCTCAGGGACTCGTCCAAGCGCGCTGGTGTTCTGCACTGGTTACGTTCCTTTCCTCAGGTCCCTGACATTGTCTGCCTACAAGAGGGCCCACTGCTCTTCAGACAGTGAATGTCAGTCTGGTTTCGTTCATCTGGTTTTAATGCAGTTGCTTCTGTTGGCTCTGCACACTCTTGTGGTTGCATCATTTTATTCCGCCCCACGGTCACCCTTACGAGCTCTTGGTGTGACACCGCTGGGCGTGTTGTTTTTTGCCACTTTACCCATTCTGGGCACCCGTTTCGTATCTGCTGTCTCTACGCCCCCAATCGCAACCCAGCCCGTGACGACTTCCTGGACGACGTCTCGTCTTGGGTTGATCCCACCTATCCGACCTTCCTTGCCGGGGACTTTAACACTGTGTTCGACCGCGCCCTCGATCGTCGGGGCTCCAATGTCTCTGACACTTCCCGCGAAAGTACTGCTACCTTAAAACGTCTTTTTGACTCCTGCTGTTGTCTGGACATTTGGAGGCACCTGCATCCTTCCGATTCTGCCTTCTCTTGGACTCGCTCAGACGGCCTTATGGCCTCCCGTATTGATCTCATTGGTGCCCCGTACTCCTGTTACCATCAGTCTTGACTTGCGATATTATTCCTTGTCCGTTTTCGGATCACTGTGGTGTGGTGCTTTCTTGTAGTGTCCCAGACATTGCTGCTCCTGGGACAGTTTCTGGAAGCTCAACATTTCTGTCCTCAATGATGAGGACTATATCCAGCATATCACTAATTTTTGGTCCGTTTGGAGGCAGTCCATGCTGTCCTTCCCGTCACTAGCTAAGTGGTGGGATAAGGGCAAGAGCCAAATCAAAGGCCTCACAATTAAATATTGCGCTGAGCGCTCGAAAGAAAACATCGCAGTGTCGAGACCTCCTTGGCCGACTAGCTGGGCATCTTAAGAACCGTGTTGATGCCGGTTTCACCTCCTGTGTTGAGCCGTACCATTCTACCCTGTCTGCCCTTGCTGCCCTAGACCTCGAGGCAGCTCGGGGAGCCCAAGTCCGTGCTCGGGCCAATGGGTTGAGGAAGGTGAAACCTCCTCGGCCTTTTTCTTCCGTCTGGAAAAGAAGCGTGCCGCCGACCGACTTATTTCAGCACTTCGATGCGATGATGGCACAGTGGTCTCGAGTTCAAAGGACCTATGCCAGGCTTTTGCTTCCTTTTATTCTAACTTGTTTAGTGCCGAGCCTACTGACGGGGACGTGGCTCTTTCCCTGCTCGACGCCCTCACCTCCACCTTGTCCGCCGACCAGGCTCAACAGTGTGATGGTCCTCTCCAGTCGGAGGAGTGTTATACTGCTTTATGTGGGATGGCTCGAGGCAAGACCCCGGGCTTGGATGGCCTCCCTATGGAGTTTTATGTCAAATTCTGGCCGGTGCTCGGACAGGACCTCGTGCTCGTCCTGAACTCATGTTATGAGGCTGGCACTCTCAGCCTCTCTCAGCGTCGAGGCATCATTTCTCTCATCTTTAAGACGGGTGACCGGCTGAACCCTCGTAACTGGCGGCCAATTTCCCTCCTTAGTGTGGACTACAAGCTCGCTGCCCGCGTCATCGCTGGGCGTCTCCTGAAGGTTATTCATGCCGTGGTGGCTGAGGATCAAACCTGTGGTGTCCCCGGTCGTTATATTGGTGAGAACGTCGCTTATCTCCGAGACATGGTCCATTACGCCACGCAATCCGGGTCTCCTTGTGCCATCCTCTCGCTCGACCAAGAAAAAGCGTTTGATCGCGTTGATTGGTCCTTTCTGCATGCCACCCTCTGCAGAATGGGTTTCCAAACCTCCTTTCTGCGCTGGATCCGCCTTTTCTATAATGCTGTTCAGAGTGCTGTCATTGTTAACGGTCATGTCTCAAACTTTTTCAGTCTCACACGGGGGGTGCGTCAAGGCTGCCCCCTCGCACCTTTGCTGTATGTTATGGTCGCTGAGGTCTTGGCCGCCAATATTCGAGCAAATCCCGCCATTACTGGACCTTTGCTGCCTGGACTGCCCTCACCGCTCTCTCCAATTTCCCAGTACGCGGATGACACATCGCTCATCTTGTCCTCCGATGCCTCCATTAGGGCTGTTTTTGACACCTACACAAGGTATGAGCTTGGTTCTGGATCCAAGCTCAACCTGACAAAGTCTCGCGGCTTGTGGCTGGGGTCTTGGGCTGGCCGAACTGACCCCCCTGTCCCTCTCGACTGGACATCTTCTAAGCTTAAAATCCTCGGAGTCTTCATTGGCCCGCATGACATTGATGAACTAATTGGCGGCCTCGGATAGAGGCTGTGGAACGCGTCCTCTCCTCCTGGCGTCAGCGCTCCTTGTCTTTTCATGGCAAGGCTTTGGTCATCAATTGCCTGGCCCTCGCCAGGGTTTGGTATGTGGCATCCCTGGTCCACATGCCCCCCTGGGTACTTAAAGAACTTAACTCCCTTGTTTTCTCATTCTTCTGGAAAACCAAGCGGGAGCTCGTTGCACGTGCTGTGGTCGTTCAGCCCACATCGCTGGGAGGTTTCTCGGTGGTGGACATTAAGCTCAAGGTTTGGTCGCTTCTGGGTCAGTGGGTCAAACGGTCTACTTTGTCCTCGTCAAGCTGGTCCTCCTTTGTGTCGTACTGGTTTCAATCGTGTTTTGCTGCCTCCTCTCTTGATGTTTTCTCCCGTCCCGCTGCCTTCGACAGGTCCCTGTTACCGCCATTTTACTCCTCTTTGCTTTTGGCCTGGGAGTCGCTTGGTGGCTCTTTTTCCCCCTCCCGGGGAACTTTGGTTTTCGCATCCTCTGACCCTCACGTTGTCGCCTCCGTGGCTTTTTTTCTCTGCCAAAGTCGGTTACCAGTTTCTTTTATCCTGTTCCTCTGTCACACCGCACTGTGTAGTTAAGTTCTTTCCCTCCTTTGGGGACCTTTACTGGTATGATACGTGGCGCCAGTTCCACTTCTTTGATTTTGACCGCTTTGTTGTTGATTTCTCCTGGAAGGTAGCTCATGGTGTGATTTACACTGCTGAGCGTCTTCTCTCTTTTGGTTTATCTGTCTCCTCCGCTTGTTTTTGTGGTCCTGTCGTCGAGTCACTGTCGCATTTGCTCTTTGTGTGTCCCCTTGCTCAAAGTGTTGTTGGTTGGCTACAGTCCCTCCTTTTTCATTTCTCGCCTATGTGTCCTGTGCTTGAGCGTCGCCATTTACTTTTTGGTTTCAATTCCACTGAGCTTCACGCAGTGCCCAAAGTCTTCAGTTACCTGTTGTGTGCCTGTAAGTTTCACATCTGGCTGGCCCGCAATGACTACCGCTTTCGTTCTGTCAACCTGGGGCCCTCGCCGTCATTGAGGGAGCAAAGGCCCGTGTCAAGTTCCACCTCCCCTTGCTCTTCAAGCGTTTTTCAACCCGGAGACGTCGACGTTATTTTGCCCGCCAGTGGGGGGCGGATGGAGTCATCGCCTCTATGTTTCCAACAAGCTCGTTTTTCGCTTCGGGCCACCTGCTTAATTCACCCTCTGTACCACCTGATTTGCTTAGTTTTATTTCGCCTCTGTCGCCTAATACTGGTGACCAATGCCTCAGGCGTTGGATGAGTCTGTCGACTGGTGACCTTTGGTCTGCCATTCACCGCTGCTCATCGAGCAGCTCATATATTAAACTGATTTTTGGAACTGGGCCGTGGAAAAGAGGCTTGCCTCGTCCCGGCCACGGGTTGCCTCGGTATAGCACTACCTCCGAGCGTGGCCCACTTCCCTCTGGGGAAGAAATAATCAAGTGAAAGCAGAACAAATGACCAAGCAACCAACCTTCACATTCTCTTCTCTTTTCTAGGTAGCATAGCAGCGAGTGGACAGCACGACACGACAGGACGAGGAGCACGTGACCCCCATTACCACATGGTATGCGCAGACAAGTTGCGTTTTGCGGTTCCGGAGAGGTTGAAAAGGCATACTTACCTGACGCGGGAGGCACTGTGATCAGGGAGGCAGTCCTCTCAAGGTGAGGCTCTTTCATTGCACTTCGATTGGGTTGACCCTTGCGATTACCCCAAATGTGGGTAACTCGAGCGTATAATTTCTGGTAGTGGGGACCTGCGTTCGCGCTAGTCCCCGCACCAAACCCCGGTGGCAAAGTTGGCTAATGGGAAGGTTTGTTGGTAACGTTTCAGGCAGGGCAGGGAAGGAGATGCGGTGGCGGTGTAAGGACTAAGGAAGGTGAGTTGTATTTGTGAATTCCACTGCTGAAATTGTAGGTGAATGTTCCGTACTTGGTGCACTGCAAAACTGTGATTTTATTTCTTTCATTCTTGGCCGTAGAGAGAGCGAGAGGACGTGTTTATTTCAGCCGCATCGATTTCCATCGATAGACGAGTGAGACAAGAAAATGCCAGCGGGTCGAGCTCTTATCCTCGTGCATCGTTTCGAAAACGTAAGTGGATGTGTGTTTGTACTGCTCCATCGCGATAGATTTCTTTTGCGTTGTGTTATGTTGCGTTCTGGAGAGCCCGTTTTGCATTGAGTAACTGAGGACCCGCCAGATCAGTTGGCGTTACATTTCTGTGGCCAACACTTTGTGGTTTCTCTATGTTATCAGTTAATTGGATTGTTATCATAAAAAGTAAATCTTTCATGGTCAGGATAGTGTCTTATCGGCCCTTTGAATACGTACTGTCCGTGTTGAGCAGGGAACAGTAAGACTTTGAAGTGCGCTACGTCACGTAAGTCACGTTTTCGCAGGATCAATGTTGTAGTGTTGTAGCCTTCGTTGTATGCATATCATCCGGGCTAGGTTAACTTCCATCTAATGCATAACAGTGCATGCATTTTTTACTTGTCGTATCCTGTTCTTTGCTCACACGAAAAGATACGTTTCATGTCATAAACGTTGGATTGATAAGATCTCGCGCGCACGCGCTCCCTTGGGAATACAAGTTCCACTTTCTCGTGTGAACTATTTTGTTTTTGTTGTATGTCTCATCTTTGACATATCGTTGGCATGTTGTGTTCAAAAAACCTGGTTTGGAATGTTCTTTCATTAAAGGAAACTGAGATTTTTTGAGATAATCAAGTGTACAGAAGGAAAAAGGGAAGCCTACAACACGGGGTATTCCCAGGCGGTCTCCCATCCAAGTACTAACCCCGCCCGACAGGGCTTAACTTCGGTGATCGGACGAGAACCGGTGTTTTCCCTGTGGTATGGTCGTAGACAAGTAATTCGCCGTGAAAATTAACTTTGTTATAAGGGAAAATAAAAACGAGGTCAGAGCAAGCACAATGTGCATTTGTCCTCTTGCCGTCAACGCAAGTGCCATGCAATGCTGGTCCTGCTGCCCACTGTACAAGGGCGATCGTTGTGTGCGCCTCGCTTTCAGGTTGGCTTTGGGCATTCCTTCCTTGGCACGGATTGTAATCGGACCACCATATCTCGTGGCCATGAGACTGGGAGCACCTTGTCCGCTGTGAGCATTTACGGGCATCGCTTCTCGGCCTTTTGGCTAAGATCAAGTGTAGTATCTGTTCTTATCAGCTTAATATCTGATACGCTGCTCATCGAGCAGCTCATATATTAAACTGATTTTTGGAACTGGGCCGTGGAAAAGAGGCTTGCCTCGTCCCGGCCACGGGTTGCCTCGGTATAGCACTACCTCCGAGCGTGGCCCACTTCCCTCTGGGGAAGAAATAATCAAGTGAAAGCAGAACAAATGACCAAGCAACCAACCTTCACATTTCTCTTCTCTTTTCTAGGTAGCATAGCAGCGAGTGGACAGCACGACACGACAGGACGAGGAGCACGTGACCCCCATTACCACATGGTATGCGCAGACAAGTTGCGTTTTTGCGGTTCCGGAGAGGTTGAAAAGGCATACTTACCTGACGCGGGTTTTTATTATCTGCCAGGTTCGTGCCTTTCCTTGTGGTACGCGTAAGTTCCGTATTGGAATTGGAGTGTGGGGACAAGCGTTTTTGGGATTTGTGGTAAGATTTTTGATTCCTGAGTTTTACTGGTGACCCTCCTGGGGACTTATGCTTGGCGTCCTGCCATAACCCAGGGTAGCCAGTCTTTCTGTTCCCTTCCTGGGAGCTTTGCTTTCCGGGGGGACTGTTTTTTCTCTTTTTCCCTTTTCATCATGCCTCTTGCGGCCTTTAAGAGGACAGTAGTCCTCGACCTTTCCGATGTTCCAACCTCTGTTCCCAGGGCGGAACTTGTTACAGCCATCAAGGGAAAGTTCACCCCCTTTGTGATTGACAGTATTCAGTTTGTTCCCGTAAAACTGGTTCAGATTACTTTCGCTGACCCAAAATGTAAAAATATTGTTGAAGGTTATGATTTTGTCACTTTAGCTGGTGCTAAGTGCAAAGTCATGTATGCTGGGCCTCGAGCTCAAAATGTTATGTTGTATCACTATCCCTTTGAGGAGAGTGATGATCGCCTCCGGCCCTACTTTTCCTCGTACGGGAAGGTGGAGACGATAAGGCACCAGCATTACCCGGGTGACCCTGCAATCTGCACTGGAGCCCGTATCATCAAAATGGTTCGTTCTGGCCGGATCCCTCGTAATCTGGACATTGCTGGATATAAATGTAAGGTGTGGTATGTGGGTCAGCCGGCCGAATGTGATATCTGTCGTGGGGAACACCTCACCAAAAACTGTGACTTGCGCGGGAAGTGCCGCAGGTGTCGGGAGCCTGGTCACATGGCCAGGGATTGCCCAACCCCCCCAATGCCTGGGGGAACCCACCATCTTCGCCTGCGACCCCCGCCCATCCGTCCGCTTCACTTGTTGTTGGTGCCACTCCCCCGGAGTCGCTGCCTCCCCTCCTGGATGTCAGTTCTGGTCCTGAGGACCTTCCCACTTCTCCTGCAAGCTCTGACCATGAGGACTCTGGGGACGAGGGGGTAACCCTTCGTCCTCCTGCCCCCACGCAACCTGGTATTTCAAGTTGGGGTTCCCACACCGACCTCAGGGACAATGAGTTATCCCCCCTGGTACTCCACCCATGGCCTCTCCTGCCACCAGTAAATGTTAAGGAGGGTGCGGCCCTCCCTAAAACGGTAATGGTGGGTCCTCGACGCGCGTGCAGGTGGCTGCCTCCCCCGCCGCTGCGTCTGATGGTTTGGCTGCGCCACAGAGTAATACAATGTTAACACTAGTAGTAACGTAGTTGGTGTAATGGACAATACTACTATAGTTAATGGAAAAGAAATGGAAATGGATAATAGTAATAATGTAGTTACTGGAAAAGAAATGACAAATAATGCTGTAGTTAATGGAAAAGAAATGGAAATGGATAATAGTAATAATGGAAAAGAAATGGATACGAATGATAATGAACTAGTTAATGAGACTGAATACAGTCAAAGTATATTTAGTGACGATGACCCTTTAACGGGCATCAATGTAACCCCTGTAAATACCCCACAGGTTCTATCTCTGTCTCCCGTAATGGTTAACGAGGTCGAGCTGACTGATTCACCAGTCACTAAGCGTGGACTTTCGGATGTTGAGGCTTCCTCTGATGATCAGGTCAAGTCTAAGAAGAAAGCGAAGAAACCTCTTCCTGGTTCTGCGGTCCCCGGCCGCTCGAAGTCTGGAAAGGGCAGGGAGTCTGGGAGGGCTGTTCATTCTGGCCTTCCCTCCTTGGCTCCCCCTGCCCCGGTTCGGAGCCGTCGCTCCTAGTTGTGCTGTCTCTCTCTTTCTTCTCAGTTATGGCTCTCTCTATCCTCTCCTTAAACACCAATGGTCTCAGGGACTCGTCCAAGCGCGCTGGTGTTCTGCACTGGTTACGTTCCTTTCCTCAGGTCCCTGACATTGTCTGCCTACAAGAGGGCCCACTGCTCTTCAGACAGTGAATGTCAGTCTGGTTTCGTTCATCTGGTTTTAATGCAGTTGCTTCTGTTGGCTCTGCACACTCTTGTGGTTGCATCATTTTATTCCGCCCCACGGTCACCCTTACGAGCTCTTGGTGTGACACCGCTGGGCGTGTTGTTTTTTGCCACTTTACCCATTCTGGGCACCCGTTTCGTATCTGCTGTCTCTACGCCCCCAATCGCAACCCAGCCCGTGACGACTTCCTGGACGACGTCTCGTCTTGGGTTGATCCCACCTATCCGACCTTCCTTGCCGGGGACTTTAACACTGTGTTCGACCGCGCCCTCGATCGTCGGGGCTCCAATGTCTCTGACACTTCCCGCGAAAGTACTGCTACCTTAAAACGTCTTTTTGACTCCTGCTGTTGTCTGGACATTTGGAGGCACCTGCATCCTTCCGATTCTGCCTTCTCTTGGACTCGCTCAGACGGCCTTATGGCCTCCCGTATTGATCTCATTGGTGCCCCGTACTCCTGTTACCATCAGTCTTGACTTGCGATATTATTCCTTGTCCGTTTTCGGATCACTGTGGTGTGGTGCTTTCTTGTAGTGTCCCAGACATTGCTGCTCCTGGGACAGTTTCTGGAAGCTCAACATTTCTGTCCTCAATGATGAGGACTATATCCAGCATATCACTAATTTTTGGTCCGTTTGGAGGCAGTCCATGCTGTCCTTCCCGTCACTAGCTAAGTGGTGGGATAAGGGCAAGAGCCAAATCAAAGGCCTCACAATTAAATATTGCGCTGAGCGCTCGAAAGAAAACATCGCAGTGTCGAGACCTCCTTGGCCGACTAGCTGGGCATCTTAAGAACCGTGTTGATGCCGGTTTCACCTCCTGTGTTGAGCCGTACCATTCTACCCTGTCTGCCCTTGCTGCCCTAGACCTCGAGGCAGCTCGGGGAGCCCAAGTCCGTGCTCGGGCCAATGGGTTGAGGAAGGTGAAACCTCCTCGGCCTTTTTCTTCCGTCTGGAAAAGAAGCGTGCCGCCGACCGACTTATTTCAGCACTTCGATGCGATGATGGCACAGTGGTCTCGAGTTCAAAGGACCTATGCCAGGCTTTTGCTTCCTTTTATTCTAACTTGTTTAGTGCCGAGCCTACTGACGGGGACGTGGCTCTTTCCCTGCTCGACGCCCTCACCTCCACCTTGTCCGCCGACCAGGCTCAACAGTGTGATGGTCCTCTCCAGTCGGAGGAGTGTTATACTGCTTTATGTGGGATGGCTCGAGGCAAGACCCCGGGCTTGGATGGCCTCCCTATGGAGTTTTATGTCAAATTCTGGCCGGTGCTCGGACAGGACCTCGTGCTCGTCCTGAACTCATGTTATGAGGCTGGCACTCTCAGCCTCTCTCAGCGTCGAGGCATCATTTCTCTCATCTTTAAGACGGGTGACCGGCTGAACCCTCGTAACTGGCGGCCAATTTCCCTCCTTAGTGTGGACTACAAGCTCGCTGCCCGCGTCATCGCTGGGCGTCTCCTGAAGGTTATTCATGCCGTGGTGGCTGAGGATCAAACCTGTGGTGTCCCCGGTCGTTATATTGGTGAGAACGTCGCTTATCTCCGAGACATGGTCCATTACGCCACGCAATCCGGGTCTCCTTGTGCCATCCTCTCGCTCGACCAAGAAAAAGCGTTTGATCGCGTTGATTGGTCCTTTCTGCATGCCACCCTCTGCAGAATGGGTTTCCAAACCTCCTTTCTGCGCTGGATCCGCCTTTTCTATAATGCTGTTCAGAGTGCTGTCATTGTTAACGGTCATGTCTCAAACTTTTTCAGTCTCACACGGGGGGTGCGTCAAGGCTGCCCCCTCGCACCTTTGCTGTATGTTATGGTCGCTGAGGTCTTGGCCGCCAATATTCGAGCAAATCCCGCCATTACTGGACCTTTGCTGCCTGGACTGCCCTCACCGCTCTCTCCAATTTCCCAGTACGCGGATGACACATCGCTCATCTTGTCCTCCGATGCCTCCATTAGGGCTGTTTTTGACACCTACACAAGGTATGAGCTTGGTTCTGGATCCAAGCTCAACCTGACAAAGTCTCGCGGCTTGTGGCTGGGGTCTTGGGCTGGCCGAACTGACCCCCCTGTCCCTCTCGACTGGACATCTTCTAAGCTTAAAATCCTCGGAGTCTTCATTGGCCCGCATGACATTGATGAACTAATTGGCGGCCTCGGATAGAGGCTGTGGAACGCGTCCTCTCCTCCTGGCGTCAGCGCTCCTTGTCTTTTCATGGCAAGGCTTTGGTCATCAATTGCCTGGCCCTCGCCAGGGTTTGGTATGTGGCATCCCTGGTCCACATGCCCCCCTGGGTACTTAAAGAACTTAACTCCCTTGTTTTCTCATTCTTCTGGAAAACCAAGCGGGAGCTCGTTGCACGTGCTGTGGTCGTTCAGCCCACATCGCTGGGAGGTTTCTCGGTGGTGGACATTAAGCTCAAGGTTTGGTCGCTTCTGGGTCAGTGGGTCAAACGGTCTACTTTGTCCTCGTCAAGCTGGTCCTCCTTTGTGTCGTACTGGTTTCAATCGTGTTTTGCTGCCTCCTCTCTTGATGTTTTCTCCCGTCCCGCTGCCTTCGACAGGTCCCTGTTACCGCCATTTTACTCCTCTTTGCTTTTGGCCTGGGAGTCGCTTGGTGGCTCTTTTTCCCCCTCCCGGGGAACTTTGGTTTTCGCATCCTCTGACCCTCACGTTGTCGCCTCCGTGGCTTTTTTTCTCTGCCAAAGTCGGTTACCAGTTTCTTTTATCCTGTTCCTCTGTCACACCGCACTGTGTAGTTAAGTTCTTTCCCTCCTTTGGGGACCTTTACTGGTATGATACGTGGCGCCAGTTCCACTTCTTTGATTTTGACCGCTTTGTTGTTGATTTCTCCTGGAAGGTAGCTCATGGTGTGATTTACACTGCTGAGCGTCTTCTCTCTTTTGGTTTATCTGTCTCCTCCGCTTGTTTTTGTGGTCCTGTCGTCGAGTCACTGTCGCATTTGCTCTTTGTGTGTCCCCTTGCTCAAAGTGTTGTTGGTTGGCTACAGTCCCTCCTTTTTCATTTCTCGCCTATGTGTCCTGTGCTTGAGCGTCGCCATTTACTTTTTGGTTTCAATTCCACTGAGCTTCACGCAGTGCCCAAAGTCTTCAGTTACCTGTTGTGTGCCTGTAAGTTTCACATCTGGCTGGCCCGCAATGACTACCGCTTTCGTTCTGTCAACCTGGGGCCCTCGCCGTCATTGAGGGAGCAAAGGCCCGTGTCAAGTTCCACCTCCCCTTGCTCTTCAAGCGTTTTTCAACCCGGAGACGTCGACGTTATTTTGCCCGCCAGTGGGGGGCGGATGGAGTCATCGCCTCTATGTTTCCAACAAGCTCGTTTTTCGCTTCGGGCCACCTGCTTAATTCACCCTCTGTACCACCTGATTTGCTTAGTTTTATTTCGCCTCTGTCGCCTAATACTGGTGACCAATGCCTCAGGCGTTGGATGAGTCTGTCGACTGGTGACCTTTGGTCTGCCATTCACCGCTGCTCATCGAGCAGCTCATATATTAAACTGATTTTTGGAACTGGGCCGTGGAAAAGAGGCTTGCCTCGTCCCGGCCACGGGTTGCCTCGGTATAGCACTACCTCCGAGCGTGGCCCACTTCCCTCTGGGGAAGAAATAATCAAGTGAAAGCAGAACAAATGACCAAGCAACCAACCTTCACATTCTCTTCTCTTTTCTAGGTAGCATAGCAGCGAGTGGACAGCACGACACGACAGGACGAGGAGCACGTGACCCCCATTACCACATGGTATGCGCAGACAAGTTGCGTTTTGCGGTTCCGGAGAGGTTGAAAAGGCATACTTACCTGACGCGGGAGGCACTGTGATCAGGGAGGCAGTCCTCTCAAGGTGAGGCTCTTTCATTGCACTTCGATTGGGTTGACCCTTGCGATTACCCCAAATGTGGGTAACTCGAGCGTATAATTTCTGGTAGTGGGGACCTGCGTTCGCGCTAGTCCCCGCACCAAACCCCGGTGGCAAAGTTGGCTAATGGGAAGGTTTGTTGGTAACGTTTCAGGCAGGGCAGGGAAGGAGATGCGGTGGCGGTGTAAGGACTAAGGAAGGTGAGTTGTATTTGTGAATTCCACTGCTGAAATTGTAGGTGAATGTTCCGTACTTGGTGCACTGCAAAACTGTGATTTTATTTCTTTCATTCTTGGCCGTAGAGAGAGCGAGAGGACGTGTTTATTTCAGCCGCATCGATTTCCATCGATAGACGAGTGAGACAAGAAAATGCCAGCGGGTCGAGCTCTTATCCTCGTGCATCGTTTCGAAAACGTAAGTGGATGTGTGTTTGTACTGCTCCATCGCGATAGATTTCTTTTGCGTTGTGTTATGTTGCGTTCTGGAGAGCCCGTTTTGCATTGAGTAACTGAGGACCCGCCAGATCAGTTGGCGTTACATTTCTGTGGCCAACACTTTGTGGTTTCTCTATGTTATCAGTTAATTGGATTGTTATCATAAAAAGTAAATCTTTCATGGTCAGGATAGTGTCTTATCGGCCCTTTGAATACGTACTGTCCGTGTTGAGCAGGGAACAGTAAGACTTTGAAGTGCGCTACGTCACGTAAGTCACGTTTTCGCAGGATCAATGTTGTAGTGTTGTAGCCTTCGTTGTATGCATATCATCCGGGCTAGGTTAACTTCCATCTAATGCATAACAGTGCATGCATTTTTTACTTGTCGTATCCTGTTCTTTGCTCACACGAAAAGATACGTTTCATGTCATAAACGTTGGATTGATAAGATCTCGCGCGCACGCGCTCCCTTGGGAATACAAGTTCCACTTTCTCGTGTGAACTATTTTGTTTTTGTTGTATGTCTCATCTTTGACATATCGTTGGCATGTTGTGTTCAAAAAACCTGGTTTGGAATGTTCTTTCATTAAAGGAAACTGAGATTTTTTGAGATAATCAAGTGTACAGAAGGAAAAAGGGAAGCCTACAACACGGGGTATTCCCAGGCGGTCTCCCATCCAAGTACTAACCCCGCCCGACAGGGCTTAACTTCGGTGATCGGACGAGAACCGGTGTTTTCCCTGTGGTATGGTCGTAGACAAGTAATTCGCCGTGAAAATTAACTTTGTTATAAGGGAAAATAAAAACGAGGTCAGAGCAAGCACAATGTGCATTTGTCCTCTTGCCGTCAACGCAAGTGCCATGCAATGCTGGTCCTGCTGCCCACTGTACAAGGGCGATCGTTGTGTGCGCCTCGCTTTCAGGTTGGCTTTGGGCATTCCTTCCTTGGCACGGATTGTAATCGGACCACCATATCTCGTGGCCATGAGACTGGGAGCACCTTGTCCGCTGTGAGCATTTACGGGCATCGCTTCTCGGCCTTTTGGCTAAGATCAAGTGTAGTATCTGTTCTTATCAGCTTAATATCTGATACGCTGCTCATCGAGCAGCTCATATATTAAACTGATTTTTGGAACTGGGCCGTGGAAAAGAGGCTTGCCTCGTCCCGGCCACGGGTTGCCTCGGTATAGCACTACCTCCGAGCGTGGCCCACTTCCCTCTGGGGAAGAAATAATCAAGTGAAAGCAGAACAAATGACCAAGCAACCAACCTTCACATTTCTCTTCTCTTTTCTAGGTAGCATAGCAGCGAGTGGACAGCACGACACGACAGGACGAGGAGCACGTGACCCCCATTACCACATGGTATGCGCAGACAAGTTGCGTTTTTGCGGTTCCGGAGAGGTTGAAAAGGCATACTTACCTGACGCGGGTTTTTATTATCTGCCAGGTTCGTGCCTTTCCTTGTGGTACGCGTAAGTTCCGTATTGGAATTGGAGTGTGGGGACAAGCGTTTTTGGGATTTGTGGTAAGATTTTTGATTCCTGAGTTTTACTGGTGACCCTCCTGGGGACTTATGCTTGGCGTCCTGCCATAACCCAGGGTAGCCAGTCTTTCTGTTCCCTTCCTGGGAGCTTTGCTTTCCGGGGGGACTGTTTTTTCTCTTTTTCCCTTTTCATCATGCCTCTTGCGGCCTTTAAGAGGACAGTAGTCCTCGACCTTTCCGATGTTCCAACCTCTGTTCCCAGGGCGGAACTTGTTACAGCCATCAAGGGAAAGTTCACCCCCTTTGTGATTGACAGTATTCAGTTTGTTCCCGTAAAACTGGTTCAGATTACTTTCGCTGACCCAAAATGTAAAAATATTGTTGAAGGTTATGATTTTGTCACTTTAGCTGGTGCTAAGTGCAAAGTCATGTATGCTGGGCCTCGAGCTCAAAATGTTATGTTGTATCACTATCCCTTTGAGGAGAGTGATGATCGCCTCCGGCCCTACTTTTCCTCGTACGGGAAGGTGGAGACGATAAGGCACCAGCATTACCCGGGTGACCCTGCAATCTGCACTGGAGCCCGTATCATCAAAATGGTTCGTTCTGGCCGGATCCCTCGTAATCTGGACATTGCTGGATATAAATGTAAGGTGTGGTATGTGGGTCAGCCGGCCGAATGTGATATCTGTCGTGGGGAACACCTCACCAAAAACTGTGACTTGCGCGGGAAGTGCCGCAGGTGTCGGGAGCCTGGTCACATGGCCAGGGATTGCCCAACCCCCCCAATGCCTGGGGGAACCCACCATCTTCGCCTGCGACCCCCGCCCATCCGTCCGCTTCACTTGTTGTTGGTGCCACTCCCCCGGAGTCGCTGCCTCCCCTCCTGGATGTCAGTTCTGGTCCTGAGGACCTTCCCACTTCTCCTGCAAGCTCTGACCATGAGGACTCTGGGGACGAGGGGGTAACCCTTCGTCCTCCTGCCCCCACGCAACCTGGTATTTCAAGTTGGGGTTCCCACACCGACCTCAGGGACAATGAGTTATCCCCCCTGGTACTCCACCCATGGCCTCTCCTGCCACCAGTAAATGTTAAGGAGGGTGCGGCCCTCCCTAAAACGGTAATGGTGGGTCCTCGACGCGCGTGCAGGTGGCTGCCTCCCCCGCCGCTGCGTCTGATGGTTTGGCTGCGCCACAGAGTAATACAATGTTAACACTAGTAGTAACGTAGTTGGTGTAATGGACAATACTACTATAGTTAATGGAAAAGAAATGGAAATGGATAATAGTAATAATGTAGTTACTGGAAAAGAAATGACAAATAATGCTGTAGTTAATGGAAAAGAAATGGAAATGGATAATAGTAATAATGGAAAAGAAATGGATACGAATGATAATGAACTAGTTAATGAGACTGAATACAGTCAAAGTATATTTAGTGACGATGACCCTTTAACGGGCATCAATGTAACCCCTGTAAATACCCCACAGGTTCTATCTCTGTCTCCCGTAATGGTTAACGAGGTCGAGCTGACTGATTCACCAGTCACTAAGCGTGGACTTTCGGATGTTGAGGCTTCCTCTGATGATCAGGTCAAGTCTAAGAAGAAAGCGAAGAAACCTCTTCCTGGTTCTGCGGTCCCCGGCCGCTCGAAGTCTGGAAAGGGCAGGGAGTCTGGGAGGGCTGTTCATTCTGGCCTTCCCTCCTTGGCTCCCCCTGCCCCGGTTCGGAGCCGTCGCTCCTAGTTGTGCTGTCTCTCTCTTTCTTCTCAGTTATGGCTCTCTCTATCCTCTCCTTAAACACCAATGGTCTCAGGGACTCGTCCAAGCGCGCTGGTGTTCTGCACTGGTTACGTTCCTTTCCTCAGGTCCCTGACATTGTCTGCCTACAAGAGGGCCCACTGCTCTTCAGACAGTGAATGTCAGTCTGGTTTCGTTCATCTGGTTTTAATGCAGTTGCTTCTGTTGGCTCTGCACACTCTTGTGGTTGCATCATTTTATTCCGCCCCACGGTCACCCTTACGAGCTCTTGGTGTGACACCGCTGGGCGTGTTGTTTTTTGCCACTTTACCCATTCTGGGCACCCGTTTCGTATCTGCTGTCTCTACGCCCCCAATCGCAACCCAGCCCGTGACGACTTCCTGGACGACGTCTCGTCTTGGGTTGATCCCACCTATCCGACCTTCCTTGCCGGGGACTTTAACACTGTGTTCGACCGCGCCCTCGATCGTCGGGGCTCCAATGTCTCTGACACTTCCCGCGAAAGTACTGCTACCTTAAAACGTCTTTTTGACTCCTGCTGTTGTCTGGACATTTGGAGGCACCTGCATCCTTCCGATTCTGCCTTCTCTTGGACTCGCTCAGACGGCCTTATGGCCTCCCGTATTGATCTCATTGGTGCCCCGTACTCCTGTTACCATCAGTCTTGACTTGCGATATTATTCCTTGTCCGTTTTCGGATCACTGTGGTGTGGTGCTTTCTTGTAGTGTCCCAGACATTGCTGCTCCTGGGACAGTTTCTGGAAGCTCAACATTTCTGTCCTCAATGATGAGGACTATATCCAGCATATCACTAATTTTTGGTCCGTTTGGAGGCAGTCCATGCTGTCCTTCCCGTCACTAGCTAAGTGGTGGGATAAGGGCAAGAGCCAAATCAAAGGCCTCACAATTAAATATTGCGCTGAGCGCTCGAAAGAAAACATCGCAGTGTCGAGACCTCCTTGGCCGACTAGCTGGGCATCTTAAGAACCGTGTTGATGCCGGTTTCACCTCCTGTGTTGAGCCGTACCATTCTACCCTGTCTGCCCTTGCTGCCCTAGACCTCGAGGCAGCTCGGGGAGCCCAAGTCCGTGCTCGGGCCAATGGGTTGAGGAAGGTGAAACCTCCTCGGCCTTTTTCTTCCGTCTGGAAAAGAAGCGTGCCGCCGACCGACTTATTTCAGCACTTCGATGCGATGATGGCACAGTGGTCTCGAGTTCAAAGGACCTATGCCAGGCTTTTGCTTCCTTTTATTCTAACTTGTTTAGTGCCGAGCCTACTGACGGGGACGTGGCTCTTTCCCTGCTCGACGCCCTCACCTCCACCTTGTCCGCCGACCAGGCTCAACAGTGTGATGGTCCTCTCCAGTCGGAGGAGTGTTATACTGCTTTATGTGGGATGGCTCGAGGCAAGACCCCGGGCTTGGATGGCCTCCCTATGGAGTTTTATGTCAAATTCTGGCCGGTGCTCGGACAGGACCTCGTGCTCGTCCTGAACTCATGTTATGAGGCTGGCACTCTCAGCCTCTCTCAGCGTCGAGGCATCATTTCTCTCATCTTTAAGACGGGTGACCGGCTGAACCCTCGTAACTGGCGGCCAATTTCCCTCCTTAGTGTGGACTACAAGCTCGCTGCCCGCGTCATCGCTGGGCGTCTCCTGAAGGTTATTCATGCCGTGGTGGCTGAGGATCAAACCTGTGGTGTCCCCGGTCGTTATATTGGTGAGAACGTCGCTTATCTCCGAGACATGGTCCATTACGCCACGCAATCCGGGTCTCCTTGTGCCATCCTCTCGCTCGACCAAGAAAAAGCGTTTGATCGCGTTGATTGGTCCTTTCTGCATGCCACCCTCTGCAGAATGGGTTTCCAAACCTCCTTTCTGCGCTGGATCCGCCTTTTCTATAATGCTGTTCAGAGTGCTGTCATTGTTAACGGTCATGTCTCAAACTTTTTCAGTCTCACACGGGGGGTGCGTCAAGGCTGCCCCCTCGCACCTTTGCTGTATGTTATGGTCGCTGAGGTCTTGGCCGCCAATATTCGAGCAAATCCCGCCATTACTGGACCTTTGCTGCCTGGACTGCCCTCACCGCTCTCTCCAATTTCCCAGTACGCGGATGACACATCGCTCATCTTGTCCTCCGATGCCTCCATTAGGGCTGTTTTTGACACCTACACAAGGTATGAGCTTGGTTCTGGATCCAAGCTCAACCTGACAAAGTCTCGCGGCTTGTGGCTGGGGTCTTGGGCTGGCCGAACTGACCCCCCTGTCCCTCTCGACTGGACATCTTCTAAGCTTAAAATCCTCGGAGTCTTCATTGGCCCGCATGACATTGATGAACTAATTGGCGGCCTCGGATAGAGGCTGTGGAACGCGTCCTCTCCTCCTGGCGTCAGCGCTCCTTGTCTTTTCATGGCAAGGCTTTGGTCATCAATTGCCTGGCCCTCGCCAGGGTTTGGTATGTGGCATCCCTGGTCCACATGCCCCCCTGGGTACTTAAAGAACTTAACTCCCTTGTTTTCTCATTCTTCTGGAAAACCAAGCGGGAGCTCGTTGCACGTGCTGTGGTCGTTCAGCCCACATCGCTGGGAGGTTTCTCGGTGGTGGACATTAAGCTCAAGGTTTGGTCGCTTCTGGGTCAGTGGGTCAAACGGTCTACTTTGTCCTCGTCAAGCTGGTCCTCCTTTGTGTCGTACTGGTTTCAATCGTGTTTTGCTGCCTCCTCTCTTGATGTTTTCTCCCGTCCCGCTGCCTTCGACAGGTCCCTGTTACCGCCATTTTACTCCTCTTTGCTTTTGGCCTGGGAGTCGCTTGGTGGCTCTTTTTCCCCCTCCCGGGGAACTTTGGTTTTCGCATCCTCTGACCCTCACGTTGTCGCCTCCGTGGCTTTTTTTCTCTGCCAAAGTCGGTTACCAGTTTCTTTTATCCTGTTCCTCTGTCACACCGCACTGTGTAGTTAAGTTCTTTCCCTCCTTTGGGGACCTTTACTGGTATGATACGTGGCGCCAGTTCCACTTCTTTGATTTTGACCGCTTTGTTGTTGATTTCTCCTGGAAGGTAGCTCATGGTGTGATTTACACTGCTGAGCGTCTTCTCTCTTTTGGTTTATCTGTCTCCTCCGCTTGTTTTTGTGGTCCTGTCGTCGAGTCACTGTCGCATTTGCTCTTTGTGTGTCCCCTTGCTCAAAGTGTTGTTGGTTGGCTACAGTCCCTCCTTTTTCATTTCTCGCCTATGTGTCCTGTGCTTGAGCGTCGCCATTTACTTTTTGGTTTCAATTCCACTGAGCTTCACGCAGTGCCCAAAGTCTTCAGTTACCTGTTGTGTGCCTGTAAGTTTCACATCTGGCTGGCCCGCAATGACTACCGCTTTCGTTCTGTCAACCTGGGGCCCTCGCCGTCATTGAGGGAGCAAAGGCCCGTGTCAAGTTCCACCTCCCCTTGCTCTTCAAGCGTTTTTCAACCCGGAGACGTCGACGTTATTTTGCCCGCCAGTGGGGGGCGGATGGAGTCATCGCCTCTATGTTTCCAACAAGCTCGTTTTTCGCTTCGGGCCACCTGCTTAATTCACCCTCTGTACCACCTGATTTGCTTAGTTTTATTTCGCCTCTGTCGCCTAATACTGGTGACCAATGCCTCAGGCGTTGGATGAGTCTGTCGACTGGTGACCTTTGGTCTGCCATTCACCGCTGCTCATCGAGCAGCTCATATATTAAACTGATTTTTGGAACTGGGCCGTGGAAAAGAGGCTTGCCTCGTCCCGGCCACGGGTTGCCTCGGTATAGCACTACCTCCGAGCGTGGCCCACTTCCCTCTGGGGAAGAAATAATCAAGTGAAAGCAGAACAAATGACCAAGCAACCAACCTTCACATTCTCTTCTCTTTTCTAGGTAGCATAGCAGCGAGTGGACAGCACGACACGACAGGACGAGGAGCACGTGACCCCCATTACCACATGGTATGCGCAGACAAGTTGCGTTTTGCGGTTCCGGAGAGGTTGAAAAGGCATACTTACCTGACGCGGGAGGCACTGTGATCAGGGAGGCAGTCCTCTCAAGGTGAGGCTCTTTCATTGCACTTCGATTGGGTTGACCCTTGCGATTACCCCAAATGTGGGTAACTCGAGCGTATAATTTCTGGTAGTGGGGACCTGCGTTCGCGCTAGTCCCCGCACCAAACCCCGGTGGCAAAGTTGGCTAATGGGAAGGTTTGTTGGTAACGTTTCAGGCAGGGCAGGGAAGGAGATGCGGTGGCGGTGTAAGGACTAAGGAAGGTGAGTTGTATTTGTGAATTCCACTGCTGAAATTGTAGGTGAATGTTCCGTACTTGGTGCACTGCAAAACTGTGATTTTATTTCTTTCATTCTTGGCCGTAGAGAGAGCGAGAGGACGTGTTTATTTCAGCCGCATCGATTTCCATCGATAGACGAGTGAGACAAGAAAATGCCAGCGGGTCGAGCTCTTATCCTCGTGCATCGTTTCGAAAACGTAAGTGGATGTGTGTTTGTACTGCTCCATCGCGATAGATTTCTTTTGCGTTGTGTTATGTTGCGTTCTGGAGAGCCCGTTTTGCATTGAGTAACTGAGGACCCGCCAGATCAGTTGGCGTTACATTTCTGTGGCCAACACTTTGTGGTTTCTCTATGTTATCAGTTAATTGGATTGTTATCATAAAAAGTAAATCTTTCATGGTCAGGATAGTGTCTTATCGGCCCTTTGAATACGTACTGTCCGTGTTGAGCAGGGAACAGTAAGACTTTGAAGTGCGCTACGTCACGTAAGTCACGTTTTCGCAGGATCAATGTTGTAGTGTTGTAGCCTTCGTTGTATGCATATCATCCGGGCTAGGTTAACTTCCATCTAATGCATAACAGTGCATGCATTTTTTACTTGTCGTATCCTGTTCTTTGCTCACACGAAAAGATACGTTTCATGTCATAAACGTTGGATTGATAAGATCTCGCGCGCACGCGCTCCCTTGGGAATACAAGTTCCACTTTCTCGTGTGAACTATTTTGTTTTTGTTGTATGTCTCATCTTTGACATATCGTTGGCATGTTGTGTTCAAAAAACCTGGTTTGGAATGTTCTTTCATTAAAGGAAACTGAGATTTTTTGAGATAATCAAGTGTACAGAAGGAAAAAGGGAAGCCTACAACACGGGGTATTCCCAGGCGGTCTCCCATCCAAGTACTAACCCCGCCCGACAGGGCTTAACTTCGGTGATCGGACGAGAACCGGTGTTTTCCCTGTGGTATGGTCGTAGACAAGTAATTCGCCGTGAAAATTAACTTTGTTATAAGGGAAAATAAAACGAGGTCAGAGCAAGCACAATGTGCATTTGTCCTCTTGCCGTCAACGCAAGTGCCATGCAATGCTGGTCCTGCTGCCCACTGTACAAGGGCGATCGTTGTGTGCGCCTCGCTTTCAGGTTGGCTTTGGGCATTCCTTCCTTGGCACGGATTGTAATCGGACCACCATATCTCGTGGCCATGAGACTGGGAGCACCTTGTCCGCTGTGAGCATTTACGGGCATCGCTTCTCGGCCTTTTGGCTAAGATCAAGTGTAGTATCTGTTCTTATCAGCTTAATATCTGATACGCTGCTCATCGAGCAGCTCATATATTAAACTGATTTTTGGAACTGGGCCGTGGAAAAGAGGCTTGCCTCGTCCCGGCCACGGGTTGCCTCGGTATAGCACTACCTCCGAGCGTGGCCCACTTCCCTCTGGGGAAGAAATAATCAAGTGAAAGCAGAACAAATGACCAAGCAACCAACCTTCACATTTCTCTTCTCTTTTCTAGGTAGCATAGCAGCGAGTGGACAGCACGACACGACAGGACGAGGAGCACGTGACCCCCATTACCACATGGTATGCGCAGACAAGTTGCGTTTTTGCGGTTCCGGAGAGGTTGAAAAGGCATACTTACCTGACGCGGGTTTTTATTATCTGCCAGGTTCGTGCCTTTCCTTGTGGTACGCGTAAGTTCCGTATTGGAATTGGAGTGTGGGGACAAGCGTTTTTGGGATTTGTGGTAAGATTTTTGATTCCTGAGTTTTACTGGTGACCCTCCTGGGGACTTATGCTTGGCGTCCTGCCATAACCCAGGGTAGCCAGTCTTTCTGTTCCCTTCCTGGGAGCTTTGCTTTCCGGGGGGACTGTTTTTTCTCTTTTTCCCTTTTCATCATGCCTCTTGCGGCCTTTAAGAGGACAGTAGTCCTCGACCTTTCCGATGTTCCAACCTCTGTTCCCAGGGCGGAACTTGTTACAGCCATCAAGGGAAAGTTCACCCCCTTTGTGATTGACAGTATTCAGTTTGTTCCCGTAAAACTGGTTCAGATTACTTTCGCTGACCCAAAATGTAAAAATATTGTTGAAGGTTATGATTTTGTCACTTTAGCTGGTGCTAAGTGCAAAGTCATGTATGCTGGGCCTCGAGCTCAAAATGTTATGTTGTATCACTATCCCTTTGAGGAGAGTGATGATCGCCTCCGGCCCTACTTTTCCTCGTACGGGAAGGTGGAGACGATAAGGCACCAGCATTACCCGGGTGACCCTGCAATCTGCACTGGAGCCCGTATCATCAAAATGGTTCGTTCTGGCCGGATCCCTCGTAATCTGGACATTGCTGGATATAAATGTAAGGTGTGGTATGTGGGTCAGCCGGCCGAATGTGATATCTGTCGTGGGGAACACCTCACCAAAAACTGTGACTTGCGCGGGAAGTGCCGCAGGTGTCGGGAGCCTGGTCACATGGCCAGGGATTGCCCAACCCCCCCAATGCCTGGGGGAACCCACCATCTTCGCCTGCGACCCCCGCCCATCCGTCCGCTTCACTTGTTGTTGGTGCCACTCCCCCGGAGTCGCTGCCTCCCCTCCTGGATGTCAGTTCTGGTCCTGAGGACCTTCCCACTTCTCCTGCAAGCTCTGACCATGAGGACTCTGGGGACGAGGGGGTAACCCTTCGTCCTCCTGCCCCCACGCAACCTGGTATTTCAAGTTGGGGTTCCCACACCGACCTCAGGGACAATGAGTTATCCCCCCTGGTACTCCACCCATGGCCTCTCCTGCCACCAGTAAATGTTAAGGAGGGTGCGGCCCTCCCTAAAACGGTAATGGTGGGTCCTCGACGCGCGTGCAGGTGGCTGCCTCCCCCGCCGCTGCGTCTGATGGTTTGGCTGCGCCACAGAGTAATACAATGTTAACACTAGTAGTAACGTAGTTGGTGTAATGGACAATACTACTATAGTTAATGGAAAAGAAATGGAAATGGATAATAGTAATAATGTAGTTACTGGAAAAGAAATGACAAATAATGCTGTAGTTAATGGAAAAGAAATGGAAATGGATAATAGTAATAATGGAAAAGAAATGGATACGAATGATAATGAACTAGTTAATGAGACTGAATACAGTCAAAGTATATTTAGTGACGATGACCCTTTAACGGGCATCAATGTAACCCCTGTAAATACCCCACAGGTTCTATCTCTGTCTCCCGTAATGGTTAACGAGGTCGAGCTGACTGATTCACCAGTCACTAAGCGTGGACTTTCGGATGTTGAGGCTTCCTCTGATGATCAGGTCAAGTCTAAGAAGAAAGCGAAGAAACCTCTTCCTGGTTCTGCGGTCCCCGGCCGCTCGAAGTCTGGAAAGGGCAGGGAGTCTGGGAGGGCTGTTCATTCTGGCCTTCCCTCCTTGGCTCCCCCTGCCCCGGTTCGGAGCCGTCGCTCCTAGTTGTGCTGTCTCTCTCTTTCTTCTCAGTTATGGCTCTCTCTATCCTCTCCTTAAACACCAATGGTCTCAGGGACTCGTCCAAGCGCGCTGGTGTTCTGCACTGGTTACGTTCCTTTCCTCAGGTCCCTGACATTGTCTGCCTACAAGAGGGCCCACTGCTCTTCAGACAGTGAATGTCAGTCTGGTTTCGTTCATCTGGTTTTAATGCAGTTGCTTCTGTTGGCTCTGCACACTCTTGTGGTTGCATCATTTTATTCCGCCCCACGGTCACCCTTACGAGCTCTTGGTGTGACACCGCTGGGCGTGTTGTTTTTTGCCACTTTACCCATTCTGGGCACCCGTTTCGTATCTGCTGTCTCTACGCCCCCAATCGCAACCCAGCCCGTGACGACTTCCTGGACGACGTCTCGTCTTGGGTTGATCCCACCTATCCGACCTTCCTTGCCGGGGACTTTAACACTGTGTTCGACCGCGCCCTCGATCGTCGGGGCTCCAATGTCTCTGACACTTCCCGCGAAAGTACTGCTACCTTAAAACGTCTTTTTGACTCCTGCTGTTGTCTGGACATTTGGAGGCACCTGCATCCTTCCGATTCTGCCTTCTCTTGGACTCGCTCAGACGGCCTTATGGCCTCCCGTATTGATCTCATTGGTGCCCCGTACTCCTGTTACCATCAGTCTTGACTTGCGATATTATTCCTTGTCCGTTTTCGGATCACTGTGGTGTGGTGCTTTCTTGTAGTGTCCCAGACATTGCTGCTCCTGGGACAGTTTCTGGAAGCTCAACATTTCTGTCCTCAATGATGAGGACTATATCCAGCATATCACTAATTTTTGGTCCGTTTGGAGGCAGTCCATGCTGTCCTTCCCGTCACTAGCTAAGTGGTGGGATAAGGGCAAGAGCCAAATCAAAGGCCTCACAATTAAATATTGCGCTGAGCGCTCGAAAGAAAACATCGCAGTGTCGAGACCTCCTTGGCCGACTAGCTGGGCATCTTAAGAACCGTGTTGATGCCGGTTTCACCTCCTGTGTTGAGCCGTACCATTCTACCCTGTCTGCCCTTGCTGCCCTAGACCTCGAGGCAGCTCGGGGAGCCCAAGTCCGTGCTCGGGCCAATGGGTTGAGGAAGGTGAAACCTCCTCGGCCTTTTTCTTCCGTCTGGAAAAGAAGCGTGCCGCCGACCGACTTATTTCAGCACTTCGATGCGATGATGGCACAGTGGTCTCGAGTTCAAAGGACCTATGCCAGGCTTTTGCTTCCTTTTATTCTAACTTGTTTAGTGCCGAGCCTACTGACGGGGACGTGGCTCTTTCCCTGCTCGACGCCCTCACCTCCACCTTGTCCGCCGACCAGGCTCAACAGTGTGATGGTCCTCTCCAGTCGGAGGAGTGTTATACTGCTTTATGTGGGATGGCTCGAGGCAAGACCCCGGGCTTGGATGGCCTCCCTATGGAGTTTTATGTCAAATTCTGGCCGGTGCTCGGACAGGACCTCGTGCTCGTCCTGAACTCATGTTATGAGGCTGGCACTCTCAGCCTCTCTCAGCGTCGAGGCATCATTTCTCTCATCTTTAAGACGGGTGACCGGCTGAACCCTCGTAACTGGCGGCCAATTTCCCTCCTTAGTGTGGACTACAAGCTCGCTGCCCGCGTCATCGCTGGGCGTCTCCTGAAGGTTATTCATGCCGTGGTGGCTGAGGATCAAACCTGTGGTGTCCCCGGTCGTTATATTGGTGAGAACGTCGCTTATCTCCGAGACATGGTCCATTACGCCACGCAATCCGGGTCTCCTTGTGCCATCCTCTCGCTCGACCAAGAAAAAGCGTTTGATCGCGTTGATTGGTCCTTTCTGCATGCCACCCTCTGCAGAATGGGTTTCCAAACCTCCTTTCTGCGCTGGATCCGCCTTTTCTATAATGCTGTTCAGAGTGCTGTCATTGTTAACGGTCATGTCTCAAACTTTTTCAGTCTCACACGGGGGGTGCGTCAAGGCTGCCCCCTCGCACCTTTGCTGTATGTTATGGTCGCTGAGGTCTTGGCCGCCAATATTCGAGCAAATCCCGCCATTACTGGACCTTTGCTGCCTGGACTGCCCTCACCGCTCTCTCCAATTTCCCAGTACGCGGATGACACATCGCTCATCTTGTCCTCCGATGCCTCCATTAGGGCTGTTTTTGACACCTACACAAGGTATGAGCTTGGTTCTGGATCCAAGCTCAACCTGACAAAGTCTCGCGGCTTGTGGCTGGGGTCTTGGGCTGGCCGAACTGACCCCCCTGTCCCTCTCGACTGGACATCTTCTAAGCTTAAAATCCTCGGAGTCTTCATTGGCCCGCATGACATTGATGAACTAATTGGCGGCCTCGGATAGAGGCTGTGGAACGCGTCCTCTCCTCCTGGCGTCAGCGCTCCTTGTCTTTTCATGGCAAGGCTTTGGTCATCAATTGCCTGGCCCTCGCCAGGGTTTGGTATGTGGCATCCCTGGTCCACATGCCCCCCTGGGTACTTAAAGAACTTAACTCCCTTGTTTTCTCATTCTTCTGGAAAACCAAGCGGGAGCTCGTTGCACGTGCTGTGGTCGTTCAGCCCACATCGCTGGGAGGTTTCTCGGTGGTGGACATTAAGCTCAAGGTTTGGTCGCTTCTGGGTCAGTGGGTCAAACGGTCTACTTTGTCCTCGTCAAGCTGGTCCTCCTTTGTGTCGTACTGGTTTCAATCGTGTTTTGCTGCCTCCTCTCTTGATGTTTTCTCCCGTCCCGCTGCCTTCGACAGGTCCCTGTTACCGCCATTTTACTCCTCTTTGCTTTTGGCCTGGGAGTCGCTTGGTGGCTCTTTTTCCCCCTCCCGGGGAACTTTGGTTTTCGCATCCTCTGACCCTCACGTTGTCGCCTCCGTGGCTTTTTTTCTCTGCCAAAGTCGGTTACCAGTTTCTTTTATCCTGTTCCTCTGTCACACCGCACTGTGTAGTTAAGTTCTTTCCCTCCTTTGGGGACCTTTACTGGTATGATACGTGGCGCCAGTTCCACTTCTTTGATTTTGACCGCTTTGTTGTTGATTTCTCCTGGAAGGTAGCTCATGGTGTGATTTACACTGCTGAGCGTCTTCTCTCTTTTGGTTTATCTGTCTCCTCCGCTTGTTTTTGTGGTCCTGTCGTCGAGTCACTGTCGCATTTGCTCTTTGTGTGTCCCCTTGCTCAAAGTGTTGTTGGTTGGCTACAGTCCCTCCTTTTTCATTTCTCGCCTATGTGTCCTGTGCTTGAGCGTCGCCATTTACTTTTTGGTTTCAATTCCACTGAGCTTCACGCAGTGCCCAAAGTCTTCAGTTACCTGTTGTGTGCCTGTAAGTTTCACATCTGGCTGGCCCGCAATGACTACCGCTTTCGTTCTGTCAACCTGGGGCCCTCGCCGTCATTGAGGGAGCAAAGGCCCGTGTCAAGTTCCACCTCCCCTTGCTCTTCAAGCGTTTTTCAACCCGGAGACGTCGACGTTATTTTGCCCGCCAGTGGGGGGCGGATGGAGTCATCGCCTCTATGTTTCCAACAAGCTCGTTTTTCGCTTCGGGCCACCTGCTTAATTCACCCTCTGTACCACCTGATTTGCTTAGTTTTATTTCGCCTCTGTCGCCTAATACTGGTGACCAATGCCTCAGGCGTTGGATGAGTCTGTCGACTGGTGACCTTTGGTCTGCCATTCACCGCTGCTCATCGAGCAGCTCATATATTAAACTGATTTTTGGAACTGGGCCGTGGAAAAGAGGCTTGCCTCGTCCCGGCCACGGGTTGCCTCGGTATAGCACTACCTCCGAGCGTGGCCCACTTCCCTCTGGGGAAGAAATAATCAAGTGAAAGCAGAACAAATGACCAAGCAACCAACCTTCACATTCTCTTCTCTTTTCTAGGTAGCATAGCAGCGAGTGGACAGCACGACACGACAGGACGAGGAGCACGTGACCCCCATTACCACATGGTATGCGCAGACAAGTTGCGTTTTGCGGTTCCGGAGAGGTTGAAAAGGCATACTTACCTGACGCGGGAGGCACTGTGATCAGGGAGGCAGTCCTCTCAAGGTGAGGCTCTTTCATTGCACTTCGATTGGGTTGACCCTTGCGATTACCCCAAATGTGGGTAACTCGAGCGTATAATTTCTGGTAGTGGGGACCTGCGTTCGCGCTAGTCCCCGCACCAAACCCCGGTGGCAAAGTTGGCTAATGGGAAGGTTTGTTGGTAACGTTTCAGGCAGGGCAGGGAAGGAGATGCGGTGGCGGTGTAAGGACTAAGGAAGGTGAGTTGTATTTGTGAATTCCACTGCTGAAATTGTAGGTGAATGTTCCGTACTTGGTGCACTGCAAAACTGTGATTTTATTTCTTTCATTCTTGGCCGTAGAGAGAGCGAGAGGACGTGTTTATTTCAGCCGCATCGATTTCCATCGATAGACGAGTGAGACAAGAAAATGCCAGCGGGTCGAGCTCTTATCCTCGTGCATCGTTTCGAAAACGTAAGTGGATGTGTGTTTGTACTGCTCCATCGCGATAGATTTCTTTTGCGTTGTGTTATGTTGCGTTCTGGAGAGCCCGTTTTGCATTGAGTAACTGAGGACCCGCCAGATCAGTTGGCGTTACATTTCTGTGGCCAACACTTTGTGGTTTCTCTATGTTATCAGTTAATTGGATTGTTATCATAAAAAGTAAATCTTTCATGGTCAGGATAGTGTCTTATCGGCCCTTTGAATACGTACTGTCCGTGTTGAGCAGGGAACAGTAAGACTTTGAAGTGCGCTACGTCACGTAAGTCACGTTTTCGCAGGATCAATGTTGTAGTGTTGTAGCCTTCGTTGTATGCATATCATCCGGGCTAGGTTAACTTCCATCTAATGCATAACAGTGCATGCATTTTTTACTTGTCGTATCCTGTTCTTTGCTCACACGAAAAGATACGTTTCATGTCATAAACGTTGGATTGATAAGATCTCGCGCGCACGCGCTCCCTTGGGAATACAAGTTCCACTTTCTCGTGTGAACTATTTTGTTTTTGTTGTATGTCTCATCTTTGACATATCGTTGGCATGTTGTGTTCAAAAAACCTGGTTTGGAATGTTCTTTCATTAAAGGAAACTGAGATTTTTTGAGATAATCAAGTGTACAGAAGGAAAAAGGGAAGCCTACAACACGGGGTATTCCCAGGCGGTCTCCCATCCAAGTACTAACCCCGCCCGACAGGGCTTAACTTCGGTGATCGGACGAGAACCGGTGTTTTCCCTGTGGTATGGTCGTAGACAAGTAATTCGCCGTGAAAATTAACTTTGTTATAAGGGAAAATAAAAACGAGGTCAGAGCAAGCACAATGTGCATTTGTCCTCTTGCCGTCAACGCAAGTGCCATGCAATGCTGGTCCTGCTGCCCACTGTACAAGGGCGATCGTTGTGTGCGCCTCGCTTTCAGGTTGGCTTTGGGCATTCCTTCCTTGGCACGGATTGTAATCGGACCACCATATCTCGTGGCCATGAGACTGGGAGCACCTTGTCCGCTGTGAGCATTTACGGGCATCCTTCTCGGCCTTTTGGCTAAGATCAAGTGTAGTATCTGTTCTTATCAGCTTAATATCTGATACCGCTGCTCATCGAGCAGCTCATATATTAAACTGATTTTTGGAACTGGGCCGTGGAAAAGAGGCTTGCCTCGTCCCGGCCACGGGTTGCCTCGGTATAGCACTACCTCCGAGCGTGGCCCCCTCCCCCCTGGGGAGAAATAATCAAGTGAAAGCAGAACAAATGACCAAGCAACCAACCTTCACATTCTCTTCTCTTTTCTAGGTAGCATAGCAGCGAGTGGACAGCACGACACGACAGGACGAGGAGCACGTGACCCCCATTACCACATGGTATGCGCAGACAAGTTGCGTTTTGCGGTTCCGGAGAGGTTGAAAAGGCATACTTACCTGACGCGGGAGGCACTGTGATCAGGGAGGCAGTCCTCTCAAGGTGAGGCTCTTTCATTGCACTTCGATTGGGTTGACCCTTGCGATTACCCCAAATGTGGGTAACTCGAGCGTAGGAAGTCTGGTAGTGGGGACCTGCGTTCGCGCTAGTCCCCGCACCAAACCCCGGTGGCAAAGTTGGCTAATGGGAAGGTTTGTTGGTAACGTTTCAGGCAGGGCAGGGAAGGAGATGCGGTGGCGGTGTAAGGACTAAGGAAGGTGAGTTGTATTTGTGAATTCCACTGCTGAAATTGTAGGTGAATGTTCCGTACTTGGTGCACTGCAAAACTGTGATTTTATTTCTTTCATTCTTGGCCGTAGAGAGAGCGAGAGGACGTGTTTATTTCAGCCGCATCGATTTCCATCGATAGACGAGTGAGACAAGAAAATGCCAGCGGGTCGAGCTCTTATCCTCGTGCATCGTTTCGAAAACGTAAGTGGATGTGTGTTTGTACTGCTCCATCGCGATAGATTTCTTTTGCGTTGTGTTATGTTGCGTTCTGGAGAGCCCGTTTTGCATTGAGTAACTGAGGACCCGCCAGATCAGTTGGCGTTACATTTCTGTGGCCAACACTTTGTGGTTTCTCTATGTTATCAGTTAATTGGATTGTTATCATAAAAAGTAAATCTTTCATGGTCAGGATAGTGTCTTATCGGCCCTTTGATACGTACTGTCCGTGTTGAGCAGGGAACAGTAAGACTTTGAAGTGCGCTACGTCACGTAAGTCACGTTTTCGCAGGATCAATGTTGTAGTGTTGTAGCCTTCGTTGTATGCATATCATCCGGGCTAGGTTAACTTCCATCTAATGCATAACAGTGCATGCATTTTTTACTTGTCGTATCCTGTTCTTTGCTCACACGAAAAGATACGTTTCATGTCATAAACGTTGGATTGATAAGATCTCGCGCGCACGCGCTCCCTTGGGAATACAAGTTCCACTTTCTCGTGTGAACTATTTTGTTTTTGTTGTATGTCTCATCTTTGACATATCGTTGGCATGTTGTGTTCAAAAAACCTGGTTTGGAATGTTCTTTCATTAAAGGAAACTGAGATTTTTTGAGATAATCAAGTGTACAGAAGGAAAAAGGGAAGCCTACAACACGGGGTATTCCCAGGCGGTCTCCCATCAAGTACTAACCCCGCCCGACAGGGCTTAACTTCGGTGATCGGACGAGAACCGGTGTTTTCCCTGTGGTATGGTCGTAGACAAGTAATTCGCCGTGAAAATTAACTTTGTTATAAGGGAAAATAAAAACGAGGTCAGAGCAAGCACAATGTGCATTTGTCCTCTTGCCGTCAACGCAAGTGCCATGCAATGCTGGTCCTGCTGCCCACTGTACAAGGGCGATCGTTGTGTGCGCCTCGCTTTCAGGTTGGCTTTGGGCATTCCTTCCTTGGCACGGATTGTAATCGGACCACCATATCTCGTGGCCATGAGACTGGGAGCACCTTGTCCGCTGTGAGCATTTACGGGCATCGCTTCTCGGCCTTTTGGCTAAGATCCGTGGTTTAGTTTTAATGTGCTTGTTTTAATCAATTTAAAGAAAATTGCTAAATACCCGCTGGGGGGATCGCCTCTTTCTCCCTTGTACGAGCAGTCGCGTAAGATTGGTCCCCCGAGTTATGGCGAGCGCGCCAAATGGTCAGGCCGCTGACCAGAGCCTTGGAGCGGCATTTGCAAGGCGATGTAGTCGAGGAAGGGACGTGTTGTTTGCTGAACCAACGCTGCCCTCGGGGGCAGCTAGGCATCTGCGTTGAGAGCTGGAGAGCCTACCGATTGAAGTTGTAGTTGAGGACCCAGAAATATCTACCTGTGGCGACCTTTGACAGTTTCCTTTAAACCACGTTCCTTTGTACCAGCCATGATGTTTTCGAAGCCTACGTTCTGCCGATATCGATAATTCTGGCGCGTTCTATTGTATTCAACGTCAATCCAATGGTTCTATTTGCTGAACTTTCCGTCGACAAGATTTTAAGGATGCCTTTTTACAACGAGCACGCTTACAGTTCAAGGATTGCCTTTTGCCCTTCAGGATGTTGACCGACCGCTTACGCATCTTCAAGTTTTTTGATGCGCCCCACGAAATTACCGGATTTAGCCATTATTAATCGTCTATCGAAGTTTTGTGATGTGATCTCGCACCGCCGAGGAATGTCGTGCAGAAGGGTGGGAAAATGTTTATGATGGATG
Source organism: Montipora foliosa (assembly GCF_036669935.1). Classification (NCBI taxonomy): domain Eukaryota; kingdom Metazoa; phylum Cnidaria; class Anthozoa; order Scleractinia; family Acroporidae; genus Montipora; species Montipora foliosa. Next base: position 98,302 of record NW_027179807.1, read on the forward strand.
TGCGCCATTACCGAGTTCGGATCAGAACACGATCCCGAATTTCAGGCGATTTGGAAAGATTCTGGTGCATTTCGCTATAAAGGTCAACCTCGTACTTGGCCGCCACTGTCATCAAACTGGGCACATGGCGAATGTTTGGTCACACCACTGCATGTTTCAATTGTGATCAGACCGGCCACGTTTCTTCTGATTGTCCTGAACCCCATTATGTGTAACATCTGTAAATCTACCGAGCATCGCGCTAAAAATTGTCCTCATTCCTGTCCCGCGACATTCTACTACCGACGAATCTATGATCTCTCCGACAACCCATCCTATTAGCACACCTGAACAATAATTCTCGGCACCCGAAACCGAATGCGTTACCTCCCGAAATTCCGCCGAAACTTCAACCATGGCTATTCCCTACTACTACACCTGTTAATCCGCCCGAAATCCGACGATTTGCTGCCGAACACTGATGATATACCTGATGATATTAGCATCGAAGAACCTTTTTCTCACCAATGGAATCGGATGTTGAAGGAAATAATGACGAACAGTCCCTATTTTGTTTGACTCTAACACTGCTAGTTTCGGTTTCTACTAAAATCGTAACGAACTCCGGAGTAGGCCTGCTAATTTCATTGAAGCCGTAGTTCCCTTAAGGAAACCAACTCAACCTTACTGTGTATTCTGGGCGATCTACTGACACACAGGCAGAAAAAACGTGAAAATCAGAACCATCGGATGGTGAAATATCTCCAAGAAAACCGGACGAACAAGCATAAAAAAAGCAAGTAAACTGTTGTGAGTGTAATTTGATAACCTGCCCGATTTATCTCTAACTCATATTATGTTTCAAGCTAAATTAGTCACTCTAAACATCCGAGGGTTTGGCAACGGGTCCAAACAACAGTTGATTTTGATTTTGCCAAATCTACGCGAGCAGATTTTATTTGTTTACAAGAGATTTGCTTTCACAACCGATGCAATTAATTGTTTGCGAGCGAAAATGGCCCGGTAAGAGTTTCTGGTCCCCGCGCTAGGTAAAAACAGGGTGGCGTAGCGATTTCTGGTAGCCGAAAATTCACGTTTGAAGTTCTCAGCTGGTCGAAAGATACATCGGGCAGAGTTATCAGTCTGTTAGTAAAAGTGGATAATGTACGTTTTAATGTTTGAATATTTTATGCTCCCACCAATCCTACTGAGCGAAGAGTATTTCCTTGAAACTCTGCCCAATTTTTCATGCCTAATTCCTCGAGGATCATTGCC
>NW_027179808.1:0-27316 GCF_036669935.1 Montipora foliosa
GCGTTGTCACTCACCTGAGGGAATATAGGCAATGACCAGGAAATCTACGAGACCGGAGAGCAAGTTGCTATAAGCTATTTACGACCTTATGTCGTGCCGTGGCTAAAGACCCCATGGCTCATGATGTGTATTGTTGACGATGGGTGCTGGAAGGGGTGTCGCCATATTTAAGCCACACAGCACACGATCTGCAGTGCAACATCGAAGACAAGAGAGGGTGTGTGTCCATATCAGTGACATATTGACGTATGCTGGGTGGGTCCAATCACCGAAACATTGGAAGACTCTACCTTTGCAGATTTCGCTTCTTAAAATAGACCCTTTACAGTATGTATCTTGCACATATGTTCATATATTTGTCAGATGACTTGAGTACCATTTCTGACAGGCAGCACATTACAGTTACTGTTCAGAACTCTACATGCCTCTTTTTAATGTCATTGAATGTCTTGCCTATAACATCTAATGGGATCCCAGACATGCAGTGATGACGAAATAGAATCGAAAATAAAACGAGACTTACCGGAAAGTGGAAGTCTTTTGATTGAAATTCTATGAGTCATAACACTGTATTTAGGGATCGCATGCCCCCCCCCCCCCCCTCCCATCCATCAGTAGCGATATAGCTCTGTCCCACCCAATGTGATTTTGGACTTTTTTGTGCACTGTTACAGTATTAAGAACTATGGGTGTGGGCACCTTCACATTCGAGCTTTGAAAACTTATGTGCGCATGTGCGATGCAATCTCATGTGATCCCTCGATCCAGTGGTATGACGCAATAGAATAGCAATCGCAAACCTGAAACTTTCCAGGTAAGTCTCGTTAAATTTTCAATTTGCTTCTGAAAATACCAGTGATGGCGTGGACACTTTGTGGGCTCACATTGTCACACAATTGTCTCATCGCGCAGCGGCGCTCCGTTGGTTGAACATCGGGCTGCCATGTGGACGGGTCGTGAGTGCTGCCCTTTGTAAGTAAATCCGCAAATGGTTAAGACTTTCAAAGTCTTCTCGGATAAGGACTATAAACCGTAGGCCCCAGTATCACAACCCTTCCATGTTCAAAAACCCAGTGGGCGTGTGAAAGAACCCACACACTATTCGTAAGATTAGGGCATGGCGCTCCCGGTGTTGTGGTCAGGCCTCATTCATTAATTCATGGCTGGGTGGGCCTCTGGTGGAAGAATTGCCCATGGTGAATCGTGCTAGCGCTGGCTTTTGTGAGGCGAAAGACTCGGCCCACAAAAAAATGCTAGTCGCAACCTCAGACAGCAAAAGCATAGTCTCAATAAAATTATTTTCAACTTTTCAAACAATTCTTCCCTCATATTACAACACAGCTATTACAGATAATAATAATAATAATCAGCGATCCGAATATAATAACCGAGTTTTGTTTCTATTTTATGGTGTATCTGAGGTCACGTCGGAAAGAACCAGGTGGATAAAAAGGCTGAGGACCCGAAAGATGACACAGAAATGTTGCTTTCTAGCTAATGTTCCTGGTCCTGTTTTACTATCAAATTTTCAAGGCATTTTCCATAATTACGGTTAATTGCTTTTTAGTTGAGAGCCTAATCAAATAAAACTTGGATGGAAATTGAAAATAAATGCCGCTGCTTGGTATGGCAATCCTTTCCTTGGCAACTTTCACTTTCATTTACCAAACTGATAACATGTCGCCTTAATATTGAAGACATCTCAGTTTGCGGTAGGTATTTTAATTGGAAACACCTCAACTGCCATCCAACCTATATTAGAGCAGGGGCCGATGTAAGGTTAAAAACTCTTTACTAGTTAAAACTAGGAAGCTTACACGGCAGCACGTTCTTTTAGTTCCTAGACATCCTTTTAATGAATGATGTCTCGTCTTCTGTAACGTCATTTCTTTCTCCCCCGTTTAAACGGTAAGTATCATTAATGAAAAAGTTTTTTCTCAAGGATTGATGGGAAATAAAGATTATTGTTGAGGTGTGTAGTCTTGACAACTGTCTTTTATCGTTGGCGTCAGTTGCGTTTTCCACACCATCTGCAGTTTTCCGAGGTTCCCTGTTTCTCGTTACATCCGCAGAACGAAACCGCTTTGAGAGATGAGTAATTACCACCTTGATAAACGGAATCATACTCATTTCGACTTATCCTATCGCAACTAACCACTATCAATTAAAAGTCTTTCTGGGTCGTTTCCAATCCAAGAGTCACAAGGGACTTACTCAAGGCACTTAGAGAGGGTGGCAAAAAAGAGATTTGCTACCGTACTACTGATGGGAATAAACTTTGATTTGTATAGTCCGCTGAGGGGGCCATTGTACATCACAAGAACCCTTGCCTCCCTCTAAAAGTAGATTAGTTGATCGTCAAAACAATTATTCATAGCTCTTCTCAGTTTAAATTAGTATGAGCGAACTACAATCAAAAAACAATTAATGTTGCTTCGACGGCTTAACGACTTGTTAGGGCAATCCCTTCCAGCACCCTGAGAACTCGTCCAAGCTGTACACAAATCTTGGAAGGCCCTCTTCGCCCTCCACAAAAAACATTGGTGACTCCGTGTGGGTTATAATCGTAGTCTTTCAATTCTTCCCTTCCATCTTTTGGTCTAACGCCTCATTTTCATCGACATACGATATTAGTCAATTACCTGGAAGTTCCATCGTATGAACTTACCTCTGTTTCGGTGTATGCTTCCTCGATGTGTAACGTTGGTATTAGGAAGGTGTTTGAAACTTCTTTAGATTGATCGCTTTACGTTATCTAAGGTACCGTGTTCGTGCATTTTGTCCGGTGTAGTTTTCGTTCGGTCCCACTGATCCCTGTCTGTTCCCTTTGTCATTCTCTTCAAGTTTGGTGGATTCCTTGCCGAATACTGTCATGTTGCGGATGACAAAAAACTCAACGCTTCATGTTTGTTTCCAATTTGAAATCGGTTATCTCTTATTAACTGTAAAACGGGAATCACCACCTCACCAGGTCTCCTTTGAGCTGTTCGTCGCTGTGGCTATTGAACCTCACACTCTTTAATCTGTGAAGATGAATTTGTTGCCTTGTGCGACTCAAGCCATCTCAATTTCGTCTGAGTTCGACATGCCTTTCAATCCCGGATGGAATAACCATGTGCAACAGGTGCTTTCGCCAAACTTGGGTCTCGCTTTTCCTTTGGTCGTTCGTTCATCCTTTGTGGCAAAGAAGCGACAGATGCTCTTTTCCTTGGTGGAACGGATTACGCTTGCCTGAGCTTCATCAAAGACATATCAGTCAGCAATTGCAGCTGGTCTCTCTCCCGCTCAGGCCTGACTGACCGCTTCTGGTGTCATGGTTGAAAATACATTTCTTCCAGGCGTTCCCCCCGATTTCAAACTGCGCCTCTGCGTTCCAACATGAAGTGGAACTCGTCCTTTTCCTTCACCGCCTGTTCCAGTGCCTCTCTGGTATATTTCATCTCCGTTCGAATCGCTTCTCGATCGGACACAAGTTGATCTCGATGCTTGACAACGCCATTTCAATTTTGTTATTAAGCCTGTATTGTTCTGTCACTGGTGGAGATATAGCGCTGGTAGTGTCTTCCAGAGGGCGAATGGAGTCCCTCCCGTTTGGCTTTTTGTGGACCAGTTCGGGTGAATCACAAAGTCCTTACCAACAGTTCTTAAGGGCTGCCATGAGATCGTCCCTTTAAAGAAGAGCGTCGTCAAACATGGCCTTAAGTTCGTGCATGTTTTCTTCTCGCTTTATTTATAAAAGCGTATACTTCCCTTCTGTGAGCCGTTTGACTTATTACGTTAAACTACTGAGCCCTGCACTAAGCCTTCTGCTGCAGCGATCGTTGGCCTCTGTCAGCCGCCTCAGGAAAGACTTGTGTCATCATCTACAACTTCTTTCCGAACACTTTGCCTACTGCCTCGTGAAATGTTCAAGGCTAGAGAGTTGCATTGCCTCGGCTCGTTTCTGCAAGGCCTTCGCTTTAACATGCAGTCAAAACTATGCCTGTTTTAGGCGGCGTCTGAGTTGGTCTCGGGTTGTGTCGTGTGTAGTTCTTTCACAAACTAGCCCAATCCATCGTTTGAATTTTAAGTCATCCTCGTAGAAAGAAGACCTGCAGGTTCCTTCGTTGTCCTTTGCTTGGGGGTTTGATTGGGGAACCTGTGGCTACTTCCTCTGCTGCAGCATACTGTGCTTGGCCACACCGGTGTCTGATGATAAGCGACAAAGAATGACAATGAGTTTCCAAGGCGTTGACAATAGCTGGCCCGGTAAATTCCAAATACATTTTCATAGATGTGTTAAGACCGAGGACTTATCTAAATTATAGATGTTAATCGAGTGTATTGACTGATAATTATTAGCGGAATTACTTTAGTTTTTCCTTACTTCACGCAGTGATTGGTTCAAAGTTCTCTCGCCATTTTTTTGGAACCAACCAGAGTTGAAAACGAACACCAATCGTGCTCGCTTTGTGTCGGCTATGTGTAATAACTTCGAGTTTTGAGTGGGTTAGGGATTGTATCCGTCCTTTTTGATTGGCCAAAAGTAATTGCTTTGGTTTTGCTTTCCACGACACTCGAGTGTAATTCGCTCTACTGAGAAAACACAATGATAACACCGAGGCACTAATTGGGGGGCACTTTTCAAATCAAATCAAATCAAATCAAATCAAAAATAATGATATCATATCGTTTGGTGGTGTTTGAGGTGAAGGGAAAAAAAAAAAAAACCGGAGCACGGGAGAGACAAACCTCTCGAAGCCGCTGCCTAGAGAACCAACAAACTCAATTTAACCCACATGTGGCGTCAAACTTCTGGGAATCGAACGAGGGCCTGAGCTTCCTCTGTTCCGTTAAGTTAGTTGCAGAAAAAACTTTTTCTCTCTAAAGTGCGGAATCGCAAAAACCACCGTGAGGTCTCATTTGCATCTCATTCAAACACCAAAAGAGATCACCAATTGTACCTAGTTTCTTTATTATAATTAATTGAAATTCGCTGATCTGCACCAAAGTTGCCTTTGTTTTCTTGCGGAGCGTTCGTTCTTTGCCCTCTGTTAAGGCGGAAAATCGTCTTGAATGGTCATTGCGTTTTACTGCGATACTAGGGCTGTTCAGTGCCATTTTTCACCAAAACCTTGCAGCACTCAAAAAAACCTTAATTACCTTACAAAGAATGAGAAGAATAACTTTGGGGGTCGAATGATCCAGTTTTCGTTGTGAAACTTGAATTCGAAGCTCCTGAAAGGTGGGACGGAGCGTTTGGCATCCTAAAAACGAAAACATTGACATTGTATGCTTGGCACTAATACTGAGCAATTTTGCGATATTTGCACGATTTTTGTAGTGCACTTGTCAATTTCATTACGCTGTTGTTGGCGGAAAGTGAGACAAATAAAGGTAACTACCGAATGGGTTATGGTTTCGGATTTATATACCGCACATATATGTCACAATAGTGTCATGGCAGTTTACTGATCCTTCTCTAGGGAGATTCAAGAACGTCAGCTTGTAACTGAAGACACCTGCTGGTAGCTTCATCAGTTCATATGTGATCTTACTCACCCACCGATTCAACCCGCGCATGTGTATAAAAAAAGACACACCACAAACTTAAACCGGAGTCCATGCAGTAAACCGTTCCAATCGAAGTGTCCAATTTTTTTTTCTTTTATATTTTTTATGTCAGTCTGTGCAACAAACCTCTTGTAAACAAAGTGTTATCTTCTCCACGAGGAAGCCTAGGTCATCCATTGTCTCATTTGATTGACTGAAGCTTAAAAACCTCGGATCTAGTCAAGGAAAGGTAACAAATCATCCTTCAGTGTATGTTGGCGGCCAAAGGAGCCACTTTAAAACTCTTGGTTCTCCCGAGTGTCAGCATGACCTGGCTCCAAAGATGTGATGGGCTGTTCACCTCCAGTGACGGCAGTGTGTATATAACAGACTCTGAAAAAGGAAATGTGACAGACGACCAGTCCTCCGCCCAAACTACCAGGGTTTTTAAGGATACAGGGGGAGAGGTAGTTTCTAAAGAAACTGTGGTGCTGCGTCGGGGGGGAAGTAGTATACCAAACATTTGGTTTTATCGACGGAGTTGATAATGTACATTGGCCACCGTACAGAGATTCTAAAAGCTGCCGTTTCGAGCGTTACGCCTTCATCAGAGCGACTCCGAAAGTCGCGTTACTGTGGGAATGCCACCGTTTAACTTACGAGTTTCGTGAGGAAGCAGGAAGTGATGCTATTCTTACTAAATTGTGATCTCCCCTCTAAGTTTGTTTCCCCATTAATTATCCCACCCTGAGAAGTCAGACATAATCGCCCAGTCCAACGACTCTATGCAGGGCCTGTCTCGAACACCATGCGAGTCCAACCTGTTTGCTTTGTGCGCTTTTCAACCTCAAATATTTCAACACAAGCCACTACTTACCATTTCTTCCAATTGCTTCCAAATACTCACAATATTACAATGTAGGTACTTACACTACTTACAGTGCGATACTGACTCTATATTTACAAAAAATAAACGAACACGCACATACACATACACACATACCAATAAATACGCCGATACCTAAGAATACTTCGGAAGTTATCTTTTCGCATTTTCCAACTCAAAATGTGCCAATTTGGTGTTTTTGTACACACATATTTTCCTGTAGTGATATTTAATGTCAACTTTAACTTTGAATCCGGCTATTATTTGAAGTTTTATTGAGCCTTCGACACTCCCACAAGTACAATGTTCCTATGAGTAATAGATAGTTTTAGTAAAGGGCATTCTGAATGTATAATTCCGATGCCGATGTCTCTCAGCGTTATGCGCACTGACTGATTTGTTCTGCCAAAATAATAAGATTCGAATAAAAAAATCAAGAGAATTAATATGCTCTCATAATTAGTAAGAAAGCCGATTACTTAATCCAGGATTAGCTTTTAACTTTTGTTTCAATGTTTTCAAAGTTTAATAATTTTAGTGAAAGCTTCTTTTGCTTATTTTTTCGGGGTCAAGATTGACTTCTTCCTAATGCCAAGTTTTGCCGAATATCAGAGGTGAACAACATTTGGGGACCGTTGACAATTAACTCCTTGGGATATTTTACTCTGGAGTTAGCGTTAAATTAATCAGCTTATGAACAACCGGGGCCCCTGATGTGTCGGCGTTGCAGTTCTGGCTATTTGTACTTGCACCTTCTTTACGTCTCCGTCTTTCCAGATGTGGGCCAAAAGTAAGTAATGATTGTGATCTTTGAGTAGTGATCACTATTACAGACTTACCAAAAGCCCAAACGTCAGACCATAATCGCCTGAAAGATCGCCAGAACTCATGATCTGGGATAGGCACTTTGTTCTTGTCACACTCGTCAGAACGCGTCTGCTTGCACCAAGGAGAGCTGAGATAGTGGATTATTTCATTATTTCAGTATTTGCAAACAAGGCTAACGTTTCTTGCCATTTAGCAGCGGTTTTTAGTCGGTTTGCAAGGGCACTTTTATTGTTGGTTTTTGGCTAAAACTCTCTCGCGCCAAATGTTTGTTTACTATGACAGCGAAACAATCAACTGATGCCTTGCTTTTCCCCTCGCATAGGACCGGCTGCATCTATGTGCCTTGCATTGCAATTGGCTTTTCTGATTACTTGGGCAGGGGTGCGACTGTCCACAGAATGTTGTTTATTACGGGACCAGAAATTGGAACCGCACATCTTTCAACAACTAATCTTGGCATTCGTCTTTCGAAATTACCTCGCACAATGCACAACTGACCTCTTGACTTTGCCCTTTCTCGCCCACAAGGCAATTCTTCGGCACCTAACAAAGGGAAACTTAGTTTAAATCAAACTGCATTTTTCTCACTGTGCATTATGCGTTTATAGGTCCATTGGCTTGGGTTTCAGACGTGGATGAGCCCGCGTTCATACCCGAACTCGGACTCGGAGGTCATGGTTGGTAGCTAAAAAGGTGAAAGTTACACACCATGTAACACCCTTGCCCAGGTTATATTGCATAAGATTTCTTCAAAAGTACCTTAATAGCAAAAGAACATCTGAAAGTTCTTAAAGGAAGAAAAGTACCCTGTTCCTGACAATTTAAACGGAAACCTTAGCTAAACAGATAAAACTCCAATCAGCATAGGCTTCATTCTGCAGTTTCGTTTGGCTCAACCAATTCTCTATGCTCTATGGAAATTGTCGTGTAGGTAATCCATTCCATTGGCACACATGGTCCAGGATGACTAACCATCTCAGAGGGGTGGGAGACACCAGAGACGTATTGCTCTTTAGATATTCCGATAGGTCACATGAAAGTGTGGGAACTATCTTCTAAGAACATTTTTTGCGGTGAGTCGTCTTTAAAGGAATGGCGGCTTTTACCTTAAGGCCCCCGTCCACACGTATCCGGAGATTTTTGTATCACGCAATTGTTTTTATGCGGATTCACATAGCGTCCACAAGTGTCCGACGTGTACGCTCGGTGTATCCGGAGATTTCTGTCTACCGCTCCCAAGAGTGGGAATTTCTGTATACGCTGTGTATCCGAATACGTGCGGACGCTCGTATTCCGTATATCTTTGTTAGTAAGCTGAAGTCACACGTATCAGAACCAGTCTTTTTCCGCGCGGGATTTTCAAAATGGCGGCGGCGAGCAGAAAACGTTGTGTGTTCAATGATACTAGGACTACTTTCAAGCCTAATAGCGTGTCTCGAACTAAATGTTGCAATGTTAAATCTAAACCGTAACTACTTGAGAAGGGACGGTCTAAGCATATGCGGCTTCTAGACTTTGCTTCTTTCTGTTTTTCTCTTAATTGAGACATTTTTTATGCGTGTTTTTTAACAGGAATTTTTTCGCTCTTCAAGCTCACACGTGTTGAAACACTCAAGTAAACAAACAAGAAAAATAGCGACGAAATTTGGCGCCAAAATTATCAAGGCTCAGGTTTTCCTTGGTAATGCGCAGCATGCTCTGTTGACTCATCCTTTGAGGGGGAATATCCGGATAAGAAAGGATACGTGTGGGACGGTAGTATGTGATTCGTATACGCTTACGTGTGGGACGCAGATATTTTTTGTATTCCGCATAAAAAAATTGCGGATACAAAATCTCCGGATGTGGACGGAGGCATAAGTTTAGGAAGATGATTGCATTGTTAATAGGTATCTGTTGATGACACTTTGTAAGTGATAATGCAAATCTTCGAGTGTCCGGAATCGAGACAGACACAGTCTCGGGTTTGCATAAATGTCGAGAATTCTCCCCAATTAATTAATGCGAGGGCGCGTTACTATCCTAATTATTTTCATAAAATGACCAAAAGTACTGTACATCGTTTAAAAAAACTATCCGATGGAAATTCGTTGAGGCCATCGGGTTGCGATTTTGAACGCCACGTTTATTTGAAGCGGTTTGTTCGGTTTGGTTTGCTGCAGCTGCAACGAGGCGGACACCGCAAAAAGAAAAAAGGTAACCGTTTGCAACATTAAGGAGACCTACGAAATTTAATTGAACAACTCTTTGTTCTTGAAAGAAAACTCGGTAGCATGCTAATTAAATCTTAACGCGTACTCCATTCAACAAATTAAAACACTTATTATGGGGAGACTTTTTAAGGTGGACTCAACCAATTTCAACCACTTTCAAGATACCGTTTTATTAGAAAGATTGGACACTAGAACACTTTATCACGTACCAGCAATGTATATGCATGTGGTACCATGTGAGACAAAAATTATTGCGAAACAAGAGGTCGTGATTTTTTTGACGTAACAAGTTACTATGGTAACCGGACAAGCCTTGCAAAAAACACCCACATATTTTGGCTCTTGACAAACGAAACTCGGTGACCCCACGCTTTTATTGCACACAAGTGAATCAGGGGCAGCCAAAGATTTGAAAATCTGCAAAGTTTAAAAAATTCTGTGGATCGGATTTAGAAGACCGTAAATTGTCCATTAAATAAGGGGGCTCTCGAATCCGGTCTACAGGATTTTTTCAAACTTGCGGGAAAGTTCCATATCCTGACGTACTAATTACCTTTCAGAAGTAAAACTTGGGGTCACGGAGTTATAATTGGTGTTTGATATGGTACCATAACATTGCCTGTTAAGTGACAATAGTGCTCGCAGTGTCACTCCTTCTAATAAAAACGTTTCTTTTTAAGTGTTGAAACTGGTTTGAGCCAACTTGAAGCCCAACCTCCATCCCTTGATATCAGCCCTGCACTGGTGAGGCCCGGAAGGCTGAAAACAGTACTGTCGACAGTTTAAAAAAAGTTAGTATAGTTACCACTAATCAGGTGTTCTTGAACCATGAAGTTGCGAGGTCCTCTCTGCCAAACTCCATGTAGCCTCACTAGGTTGTCGTGGTTTAGAGTCCTTTATTTTTCATTTTGCCAAAAAAAAATACTTATTCAGAATATATCGACAGGCACTAAAATAAAATTTTTTTTCGTACTCACATTCATTAGCCTTGTGCTGGTTGCTAAACTGTTCTTTTAAGATGTCAGAGCTGCCCTCTGGCAGAACAGTGAATCGAAACGTCTTCGTTGTGAAACTTCCCGTTTAAAAACAATCTACGGAAAGGATTTGAGATAATTTAGAGTGGCAGATAAAGGACAAGTACTTTTGTCGTAATAAGCTTTGTCTACGTAATTCTCCCTTGTTGGTGGAAGCCACTAGGCTGGAAAAATGTAGTTGCGGGTTCCTGGAAAAAAACACGGGGTTTGATAAATAACTATTGAAATCTAGCTGTACTTCAAAATTTGCTATCCGGCCGGCCCTTGTCTATAATAACTAATTCTCTGGAATAATCGCAAATCCGTATCGCAAGGGCAAATTTCTCGAAGACCACGTTCCGATAACTTTCCGGGCCAGTGGAGAATTTGTAAAAATCTGCCATCCCGTGTGTTGAGTGCATGGTCTTTTAGTTTTCGAAATAATAAAGCAAGAGCAAAATCAAAAGGGATTGCGAAGTTTGATGACTCCAAGATACAGAGGGTAATTGTGACAGCCCGAAAAGGTTCGGTACCTTCGCCAGAAAACGGGCCCCCTGAGGGACTCCGTACATTGTGGGCTCGTTCCGCAGTTTAAAAAACCGATGGTTAACAGGGCCATTTGCGACGCGAAAGGGAAATAACAGAAGGGCCCTTCCCCCCTCTACAGGAACCATCATATGGAAGCTTAGCGGACCCAACCTGGTTGTTTTTTTTCCACCCAGTGGACGATGTTATTAAAAAATGCAAGCCTCCATACCCAGGGTAGACCCAGGTGATCTTCTATGTATTGAGTTCTACTTCGTGGCCCATCAACTTTCCAGATTTCGTAAAGTAGAGAGAAAAAAAAGGGAGGGAAGTAATCTAGCAACACTCCAACTTGATGGCTTTAGCGAGAACGTTAGCGCTAAGAGGGTAAATTTGTCGTTTTCTCTCCTAAATTGAGCCGCCGTTAATACTAAGTTTCGTTATCAGGGTATGCCACATCTTTGTCACGTAAAATGTTTGGAATACGTACGCGGAGCGATATTATAAAAACAGGAATTCCCATTTAACGACGACGTTCTCGTCGCCGTTGCCCTTCGTCGTCACTACAGCTCCCTAAAATTGTGTGTTGAACGAGTGAGCCGCGAACAGCGGCTTAAGATCTGGTATATTCGGTGTACTGTTCGAAGGACCCGGTGAAATGTTTGTGTGCATGCTTTCGTGATGTGTTAGCCACACCAGATTGTTGTTATGGTGTGTCACCTTAAGGGCCTAATGACGTTGTTTTGTTGTTGTGGAGCTTAGTGCGTTGCTAAGGATGTAAGGGAACGTAATTTGAGCGAATTTGGCTTAGTTTTTTTTTTTGGTAAGTTTCCAAATTTTTTTTAGAACAATGACCCTAAATGTGAAGTCGCATATTGTCTACGTGCTACACAATTGGGGTGGTTAATCAGTGGTTTGATAATTTGTATTCGTTGTTTGCATCTAGCCACGTATGGATTTCTTTTTATTTTGAAAAAAATGCCGGGTACGGAAAATACCACATAACATGTTCAACAAAGATGATTTGAAAAAAAATAAAATTGCGTACCTGTATTCTGTATTTGGGAGTGAAACGATGAAATATAAAAAAAATAAATGTATTAACGACCAACAGAAATTTAGCTTTTTCTCAAACCGAAAGTAAGTTCGTTTACGCATACACAGTTGATATGAGAACTAGAGCGAGGAAGGGCGAGGGAAAAACCTTCGATGCAAACAACAGGTCGCTGTGAGGATTTTTGCTTGTGCGGGGTTTCTAGTCGGCTCGCGGTATGATGACGTCAGTGACCGGAAGTAATATTTCACTTTCTTAGGAAAGCGAGAAAAATCCGTCTGTGGGCCCTTAAATGTTTTGGCACACAGCATCTAGGAATTTTTCAACAGACTGTAGGTCAGTTATGAGGTTGTGAATGGACAGTGTTCTCCGCTGGTCTACTAGGCTTGATTTCCAGCCGTTTGGGGAGTACGGTATCATCCTCCTCCCAACGAACGGTGGTGTGGGGCAAGGCACGCGGGCTCCCAGAACGGCTGGAAATCGAGCCTACTGGTCTACGGGCTGTAAGGGTAATTAATTCTCATTTAAGCTGCCTTTTAATGTACCTTTTGTTAAATGGACAAGACTGGTTGTTAAAAGTGGGCTTTTTCACTAGGTGAAGCCTAGAAACCTGTCCTTCTCGCGTATTCCCTATCAAGGCGGAGCAGCCGCGGCGGCTGTCGGTTCCAGTGACCCGAACAGTAGATTTGCACGCGGTTTCGTCGGGTTAAAATCTTCAAATTCCGCTATCGCCTCGTAGATCCACAGCTACTTCGACAATGTTATGACGAAATTCAGTGATCAAGAACAGGACAGAACGCATGAAAACTGTCATCAATTTGCTAAATCAATATCATTATCAACCTTATTTTTATAATTGTTATGGTGATCGTCATTCTTATAAACAGACATTATTTTGTGATTGTTATCATATCGTCTCATCATCTACATCATTTGGATCATAATCATCAACATTATTAATTGAGTATACCATCTGGCGTTCTTGAGTGTAGGGTACTTCTATAGGAATGTCCCTACGGCTGCAATAGCCAAATAAAACTGTTATGTATTGATCAGTCTCCGTAACGCCCAGCAATAGTTGGGGGGGGGGGGGGGGAGGGGCGGAGCAGGAGGATGAAAAGTTAATTACTTTTTCTGAGCAACGGGCCCTTGGGGTGTGAACGTCTCTTTAACTTTTTGTAAACTCTATCAAACAAATACGAAGCAAAACCCTATTCTGCCGTTGTGCTCTGAGCTGGGTGCTATGTATATGTTTTGCATCGTGGTCCGTCTAATCAATGAACCTGCGGACCGTCGCAGCTTGCACTTAAATTGTCACTGACGTTGTTGATTGAGAAAGTGAAGTATACATATAAATTAGAGTCCCGGATTAATGCCGAAGGCAATCACTCTACTTTCAATAATAAATGGCAGTCTTCGCTACAAGCATTGTACACTGCGCATGATTTTCATGATTGTATGTAGTTGCAGTGGATTGCTCTCCCTTTGGTGTCCTTTTTACACGAGACCCATACTTGTACTTGTATCTCTTTTAAATAGTGGCGGGAGTTAGTAGTAATGTAAAGTCGCGTTAGTATTGTAACTTAACTGTACTTAGCTCTCTAGTTCTCTGTGTGCGCAAATTTGAACTTTACTTTACCCTCATCAAAAATATTCTTCCGCGCTAAGAGCGGGCTAGAGGTAGGCATATATCTTGCCTCGTGGTCGGTCTGATCAATGAAATATCGACGTCTGTTACACGTAACTGAATCGATGGACTGCACTTCGAGATTAGGTGGAGTAAGCTCTGGAATGTCGTTATTATGACTGTTTTTGCGTTTTGGTGATAAGAAATAAATTGTCCCCTTACCCTTATGCTGACGACTGAGCAGAAAAACTTTCTTCGCAAAAAACGTGGCCTATTCCTGTCTATGTGGTCAAAGCGGGGCACACATCGCGACCAACAATTTGAACGACAGGTTCGTCACTACAAAAGTCACAGAGAAGAGAAGAAATGACAGAATTCCCATTCAACTCCTCACTTTCCATCCTTCATAATCACGCAGTCACAAGCATCATTCTTTAGTAATTTTAAATTACTCCAAAATGATACCGAGACTGGTGTAGAATCTTTTTGCAACCTCCACTTATTTCATTCAAAAGCGGACCAAAACGTAAGGCCACCCTTTTTAGTTAGAAGCGCGCTTCAAAACCAACTGAGCAACCGGCCCACTTTCAAATGCGCGCGCTCACGATGCAAAACTGGTCTTTTCATGGTTGAACACTAGCAAGGATATCGGGACCTAAGCGATCTGATTAACTCACCGATCGTTTCACCTGTACCTCCGCAATTGTCATTTAATTGCATAACCTGTACGTTATGCAATACATTATACATTGGTGAGACAGGTTAGACGACTAGGTGCCCGATTCCGCCGCACACCTTCGCGATGTTGAGAAGAATGACAAGGATGCATCTAAGCCAGTTCGCTCGCCATTTTAATCTGCCTAAACCCTCAAAAAAACCACCTGGCTATCTGCGGCCTTTCCCTACCTCTAGGTACGACGGAAAGCCGACAAGAATCTGGAACAAAAATTCATACCTTTCAAATCGGGAACCCGTAATCTGGTCACAGGTTATTAACGAACGCTTTTCATTTAAAAATATCTCCTACTTTTCACGTTGCCCATGTTACCAACCAAATAGGCGTAGCTCCTACTCTACTATAAAAAACTACACGTAAACCCATAATTCTCGATTCGCGTCTGACGAATGGCTAACGCTCGAAACGTCAGCTGTTAGGAATCTCTGTACGGTGGTCAATTTACAATATCAACTCCGTTGATAAACCAAAGTTTGAAAACAATTAGGTGGAAAGCCGAAATTGCAAATTGAGTTATCATGGATAATCATCATATGTGATAACAATTTTAAACAACAAAAGTCAGGCACCATTTGAATACTATGTCAAAAAGCAAACGTGTAATGAGCAGAATGTTTCGTCAAAAATTCCAATTGATTCTCTGTTTATAGAAAGTCATAATTAAAGGTCCTTAGCTTTACTTCGCGTGATGCTTTGCACTGATCCAGAAGTTGCTGTATTACTGTCAAACTGTAGAAAATTGGCCATAGCATATTTGAGGTTCTAGATTCGTCCTTCACTCGATACTTGTTGCGTTGTTTCATCACGAAAGACTTCTACCGTGTTTGACTGCTTCCTCTCTGTCCTGTAATTGTTTAACAAAATTGCTACAACTTCCATGGGAGAAACTGCCATGGGTTATCACGAATAAAGACAATGGGCCCTTTCAGCGGTATTACTTGAGTTGAGAGCACTCTTCTTTATTGGACGAGGAATCATGAAGGATCCTCTTAAGAACAAACGCTAATTGCAAATCCTTCTAGGACTGAAGTCGCCGAGTTGCTTTATAGAATTTAGCAAATTATCCTAAACTGTTTCTGCCTACCTTAGCAGAGTACAAGTTAGAAAACTTATGCCGTAATATTCAGTTTATTCCGATGTGTGTGGCATGTGTGGTGGACAATTCGAGGAGAAGGCAAAGGGGCGGACATTTCGTGACAGTTATATTACCCCTAGTATCTCATGTCCCTTTCAAACAGTGTCACCGATCGAGGTTGGACCAGCGGGTTTGAATCCACAGCAAACTTATAGCCTAGCGTCGCATATATTATAGATGAGCACGCAAAACCGAGTTGATGAAGGTGGCAATTAATTAACCACCGTATACGAAAGATTTGAGAAGAGCTGTCAGTGAATGTGATGTGACACTGTGTCATGATGTGATGAGTGATGATGTGTTAAACAGTGGAATGATATGTCAGTCAACTCTTCGAGCTTTTTGTCATCTGGCAAATCTTTATTTAACTTTTCGTTCAATCTCCAAGCCCATTCATTTTCTATTGTTACCAGATTAAAAAAAAATGTGCTTTAAAGCGTCCGAAAACTGTGAAGCTTTTATAACGATTATTTGAAGAGCACTAACACCAGAAGATGATAGCTTATTTCAACACACCTTGAAAGATAGAAATAGTTCTAGTCCCAGTCCATTGTCCTCAAGATGAAAAACCAGCATGGTACCTAGGAAAACGTGAACACACAAGTTATCGGTGAGTCAGTACAGAGCTATCACAATCCAAATTCAACTATCTTACAACGAGTCGCTTATTCATTGCAGACCCTTAATAAGGTGACAAACTTGTTATTGCAGTACCCTGTTCTCTGAGAATAGCTGTGTAATAGCTGTATGAAATCTCACAAAAAAACCACCCTGGACACAGGATATAAGGCTAAATTAAACTGGAGCTGCATTCAGCGCACACAAGAAACATTCCTGCAAGGAACGCATTCATGCGCTAACTTCAATAATAGCTAAGATGTAATTCATTGTCCATGCAGGTTGAGAAGGGAAAAAGGTTAATGGGCCGACGGTAGAGGTAAGCCTTTTTTGGGGGTAGAAGGTCTGGGGGATAGGGTTAGCGGAGTTCCTTCCTGACGTCTTCTCACCTGGGGAAGGAATCGCTAAGGCCAGTTGGAATGGAGCAGGGGGTGACCAGTTGTGAGAGCACTCGTCTCCCACCATTGTGGCCCGGGTTCGATTCCAGGTCCCGGCGTCATACGTGGGCTTGCGTTGGTTGTTGGTTATTCTCTTTGGTCCGAGAGGTGTTTTCTCCAGGGATTCCGGCCGGTTTTCCCCTCCCACAAAAACTAACACTGCCAAATCCAAATCGCTCATTTCTGAGGTTGCTTGCATGCCTGAGTTTCAAAGCGAAAATCCTGGTGCACAACCATTCGAAATGAGAAATGAGTTGCGTATTCTGGTGCAAATCAAAACTCATATCCCTTACAATAGTTGCGCACTAAGACTCACTTCGAACCCGAGACAAACAGCAACTCGCGAACTGGCCCAGTCGCTCTGGAAGGCACTCACACAGCTTGAACGAGCTCATGAGCGCTCTTAAGGTGTTCCGTGGAGTGTTAACAAATCAATTTAAATTTGAATTCAAGTTTTGGGTCACTTTTCCCATTTCCATTTTCATTTATTTTCCATTCCCAGTTCCCCATTTCACCATTCTCAAGTTCCCATTTTTCAGTTCCAATTGTATTTATATTTCCATTTCCCAATGTTTGTCAAGAAAATAATAGTGATATGTTTTTCCACTTTACAGAAAATTAATTAAGTGCCAATCGGACATATTTAGAACCTTAGTGTTTGTTTCTCTTGGGATAGTACGCCCGCACCAATATCTCTTTCAACGGTTAATTGATGAAACAGAGCAGGGACAGCTCCTCTGAGGCGAATGGGTAATTAGCATGTGGAGGTCAATCGTTTTCGCCATAAACAATGGAACCTGATCATGACTTACGGCTCCTCTTCGAGACTGTTCAGTGTAACCAAAATCCTTTGGAATGTATCCATATACACTGGTTCTACAAGAAAATATAATGTAATTTCATTAGCTGTTCCCGAGGCCACAATTCAAATTTCGGCGTACTCAGAAAATCCGGTTTCATATGTTGTTGTACAACGGCTTAAGGCCGGCGCCCTTCACATTTGCGATTTGCTCATCAAGAAGACAAAGCAATAGTACGCTCACAAAATTACTCTATGTCTTCTTGGACCAGCCAACAGTGCAATTAATACTTTAAGTAGAACTCTGCAACGTTCCAATTACGAGTTGCTATGGCAACCATCTTTTGTTTTTTTTGACGGAAGACAGAGCGAAGCAACCTCTGAGGAAAAAGAAGAGACACTAGCAACCGTATTGAGGACTTCTCGATTGGAGGACGCTTTTCACAGCTGCGTCCAAATAACAATAAAAACCAGACGAAGGGCCGCATTATCTCTATGCTTATACAAGAAACAAAATCTCTCGATAAACAAAAAAACGCATCGATGGGTTTCGTCCAAAATTGAGGGCTAGCTTGTAGAATACCTGTACCGATGAATTCGAATTGCACTAGACGATGTCACAGTTGTTATACAAATGTCCTTTGGTATTCAGTGACTTACGATGTCGTTTGAGAACGCTTTCCATTTCTACACACCCAGATAGCCTCAGAAAACCGTCAGATGATCACCCTGAGCAAGATAATAAAGGGTTGGCAATAGCAAACAGTTAAATAACCAAAACTAAGTGATACAAGCTGGGATGACATGATCAAGGAAATGCTGGTATATATATCACTGGGAAATGCAACGCCAAACTTAAACACGTACTCAGCTTCAGTCCGTGTCTTTACATGGGACAATGGGTTTATTTTCGTTTTATCTGAACCTTAAAACCTAAACATTGTCAACCCTTTTCATGCGGTCTTATCTCTCAGCTTTCCCGCCGAGTATTCTTGCTTCTTAGCCATACAAGGCACGCGCTCTGCATTTTCGCCAATTGTCCTATCAGTTAAACATAGAACCTGAAAAAAAAACACAAAAGGACCTGTATGTGTGCTTTTTTTATTCTTCTGTCGCAAGCTGTGTGTGAAGTCTATCTAGTTCAAATGGGTAGGGCAAACCGTCGTTGATACTTAGGACTGGACATTCGCGGGCCGTGAAAATGGGAGAGAATTGGAAAGCCGTTGGCTTTTTTCTTTCCTTTCCCTTTAATTGTACATAAGCAACAGTCAACTTGAAAATTAAGCTAATTCACTAGTCTACACATACTATGTAACTAAGGGAGTTTTGTAGTGTATCTACAATCGTGGACCTAAAATCATTATATAAAATAGTACAAAAAAACGACCAAAAGCACTTGTTCACTATTTCTTCCATGTGTGATTCCACAGCATTTATTTCTATCCCTATCCAATGTTGATTTGGAAAGTGTTGATTTCCAAATGAGACGGGGAGGAAAGGGGATGGGGGGGGGGGGGGAAGGTGGCAAATTGTTTGCTGACAACTGAACGCGCTTAGCCGGAAGCGTAATTTTCTTGTACAAGAGTTTGTGGTCCACATGTAGGGTGGGTACCAGTAGTCCACTCCTAGTGTACTGATCTACTTGATTCTCACCTTGCCAAAAAGGGGGCCTCCTGGCATGTATGAGTAGGTGCGACATCCCGGGCGGCACGACACCTAAAGCCAATGAAGGCGATAGAGGGCGGTAAACTAAATGAAACGAAACAGTGAACACGAACGGGAAAAAAAAAAAGTTGCAGTTTACAAAATTGAATGGCAAATCTATAGCGTTTCACGGCACTAAAGTAACCCCCACGGTTCTTAAATGAAGTTTTAATCTTATTTCACATCCCTATCTTTTGCCTTTTAAAATCAGGAATTCCTGTTAAATATAAATAGTCCATCATGTGCACACAACTGACTGAGGCTTATTAACCGATTTCGTGGTGGCTAAGAAGAGGAAACCACAACTTCGCATTAACGTGGATACCACAGGGATCTGGAAAATGAATTGAACGCCACGCCTGCTGTGGCTTCAAATTTCAAGGTATCTCTACGCTGCGGCTCCTCTTAAGAAGGACCATAGTCAGCGATAGGTAATTGCATAGAGCTAGAAGATGGTTATGAAAGCCGACAAGTGTTTGTTTCATGTTTTTGGCTTGATTTTTTGCCTTAACAATGGAACGAAACAACCCTTTTGTTGGGAAGCATAAACCACTCAAATCTTTGGATTATATTGGGCGCAAGTAATTTGCGACAATCGGTACGAAGGTGAAACAAAAAGATTGGGCACAGTATACGGGTCAATTCAACATCGATTTGCGGACATTGTTGGGGCCCACGCGTGTTCTTGCTCTTGACGGTTTAAGGTTTCATAACCAGTCCTTCGATTACCTATGGAAGGACTTTCTCTAAGATTGGAATTCGCCCTTTCATCAATCCTGTAAACAAAATAAACCAGGCATTTGTACCTGATTGAATTAAAGACTGTACCAATTACAAGAGCTCGGAGAAAACTTAATATGAAGAAGAAAGATGTTTTGCGAATGAATTGTACGAACCTAGGGAATGACGAAATAAACAACTGAGACGTCAGGCAGAGGAAACGGATAATTTTTATCGGGTTGAGAGTGTGGTCAGGGAAATGAGTGAAGATTTAATGCTTGTCAAATTTCAGGTCGGCTCTGATGAACCAGTCGCTGACGTTGTGCACTACTTGCTTGCCGGTCTCTTAAATCCTAGATGTCAGGCTTCTTGCAACAACCTCCTATTTTGTTTCCTTAACTGCAGGGGTTATTCTTTTGAAAATTCCTCAAGGTCCGCAGTTCAGTTATATAACAACTTGTATATAATTTAAGCGCCGTGAAGGAAATAGAAACATGAGCAATTAAATGGACGATCAGACTTTCTTAAATGATTCTCAGCCGAAGTGAGTTCTGAGTTACCGCGGAATGAGAAAAAACAATGCTAATAGTGATAATACTTCAATCTGCCCAAAAAGCAATATACAACCTTAGCTATATATTGTGCATGATTTGCACCACGGTGTAGAAAAACCCAGAACGTTACAACTTTACAACAGGACCATGTCTTGCGTAGTAAATCGACCAGGGTGGTACTTGGCTAGGCTGACTGGGTTATATCTACAAAGCTACAATTAAAAAAACATTACAGAGATTAGGCATTGCGATTTAGGAGTTTCTCGTAACCACGATGCTCTGCTAAAGCTTTCTATCAGACTCGAGCAATAATCAATTTAATCTTTTAGTTTGGGTTGTATTGGCGGCAATGCTCCTCCTTAGGACACGACAGGATCGTTAAACCCAAGCACGTAAGGTTACAATCCGTCGAAGAGCAATCTTTCGTACTCTTGCCACCGAACACTATGGAATGCATTTGCCTTGAATTAATTAACTAAACTGCATTTCTGAACATTGACTGTGATATCTAAACTTAAATGTTTCAAGCAAGCTTCTCGATCCGAATGCTTTACAGAGGAAAAACATCAGTGTAAATTAAATTGTTAAATTCTTCTATTATTATTCTTTCTTCTCCACGTGATAATGAGATTATTATTATTATATTAATTATTATTATATTATTATTATTGTGACCGTATATACTTATGGCTGCCATACAAAAAGCAAGCCAAAACCTGTGGCGACAACACGATACCCGGGCCTTGAACGGGAAAACAAAAAAAAAAAAACATACAACAAAAAAAAAAAACCAACCAAAACCTAAAACTAACTATATACATATCTATAACAGTTAGTGACTCTTATCAGCTTATTGTCCGTCTCTTCAAGTTAGCACTTTAAAAAGTGCGCGAAATGTTTAGAGAGTTAGAGAGGACCGCCTTCTGCATGCAGAGTAGGACCCGTCTCCTCCTCGGGTTGCCGAAAACTTACCTCATTGCTAGATCTACTTCGGGGACCATCCCTCCAAAACATCGATAATGATGTTTGAACTGCTTAACGTTGTAGGTTGGGACTTGCTGTTTCAATTCCCACCGAAGGGGGGCGTACTTGGTAATCTTCTCCACATCCTTCTTCTTCCTGTCATCGATCCACGGCAGCCCTCATCTCGATAGCGTTAGGAGGATTCTCTTCTGCTTATGATCAATCACCCTCACATCCACTCCTTTTTGGTTTGACCTAACGTTGATTGTGCTCAGCGAACCATCTGGCAATATCCCAGAATGCTTGTGCATCCGGAGGCTTCGTAGCGGGGATCGGCCCTTTAGCCACAAAGGGAGTACCACGGTGGCACGCCTTCATACAACCTGCAGATCTCGTAGGCAGCTCAAAGAATAATACTTTGAGTGCGGCGTCGTATGTCCGGCCAGGCGTTCTTAGTTTGGTGCTAGTGCCAACAGCACCCTGCCAGCATGTGCGTTAGGCTTTCGTGACGTGGTGTCATGTTCAGCAAAAACCTACAAAGAGAGTCGTCAGATGGGTTAGTGCGAGTCTTACTATGTTGTATAGGCCCTTGTCGGCAGCATTTTGCTCATACAATTCCATCAATCCCTGCGATGGGTATGGGATTGGGGCAATAGGACTCACTCCTTAAGCCAGCCCCAAAGCATCCCTGCACTGTTCAGATCGTCATCATTTCCACCGTTTGGTCAGAATTTTCCTTGCAACTTCGCCTCCAAGGATCGTATCTTCAAGCAGCTGTCTAGAACTGTGCTTCAGATGATTCTTGATGTTAGGGACCTCGGTTCCATCTTCTTTTAGCCCCCTTGGGTGTTGGGTGTGAGGGACAATTTAAAGTGAGATTCCCATTTCCTCTGCAAGGTACTTGATCCTTTAACAACGACTGGTTTACCTTTATCAGCAGCCCTCTCTTCCAATGCTCTTACCAAGCTCATGGTGGGGTCTTTGTTGTGGTACAACTTGATAAGCAGACTTGATCTTTATAGTATGCTTTGTACTCTGTTTCGACTGAGCGGAGACAACGCCCACCTTGATGTCTAGGCAGGTATAAAGTAGCGCTGTCTACCAAATGGATGTTTCACCATTCTCACTGTATAGACTTTGCGGGCTTCCCTATCGATGTTACGAAGGTCTGTAAGATTCCAATGCTGGGACCACATGAGCTATGACAGCACCGGCAAGAGCTAGCTGGTTCGGACGCTGTAACTCTATTCATGTCGGAGAGGGGGCTAGATCACAGTGGATACGAGGAAGAGCCTTTGCAGGTAGGGTCGTCGCATGCTGTCTCTAGAGCTAGCTTATGATCTTGTAAGAGCTGCTCCGGTGCGCCAAGAACGCAATATGGCTTGTCCTTAAGGCTAGTCGAGTGGCGGTTTTTAACCTGCCTTAAAGCCCTGAGATGTTTTGTTAATCACGCATCGTTCTCACCTGCACGAACATTGCATTTCTTAGGTTTCCACAAAAGTCCAATGTCCCCATGGCTTCTTCAGTCATCTTAAGCACTCGGTTTAAACTTTGGTTGAGATGAGGCCCCCCCCGAAAACTTTCAGGTCATCTACGTATAGCAGGTTAGTTGATGTGTTTCAAACACCGGCTTAGAGAGACGATATCCCTTAAGTTTCGCTTAGTTTCCAAGCCAAAGGTTAAGACCTAGAGTGACAAAGGCGCGGGCACAGCGCGTCCCCTGGGGTAGGCGCATCTGTAGGAAGTTCATCGGGGCGGACACTTCATAGCCTTTAATGGTGTTGACAGCAATTTCGGGTAATTCCAACTGTCGCTCCGGTTATCTACCACTCGGCAGCAGATCCAGGTGGTGGGAAACCGAATGATTCTCAAGATCTTCTGAAGCCAACCATGATCCACCGAGGTCGAACGCCTTACGAACATCTATCCAGGCTACACTCAAATTGCGTTTATGCGGTGAACAGTCCAATGTGACCATGCGGTCTTATCATGAGGTTATCCGGTTTGTCCCACTTGCACTTAAGTACCTTCGCCCTCTCTGTATGGCCTCTCCATCAGATCGTAATAATCAAGGAGGAGAGTCCAATCGGGCCAAGCACACACGAAGTGGTTGATGGACTTCAGGTCCAATTACAATTATTTCCTAGGTATTTCGCGGTTCATTCATTCTTGTCCAAGCTGTACATTGCAGTACGACGTATAGACCCGTTCACGCTCTTGAGTGCATCATGGGTAATTCAAGCAAACATGGCGGGAAATTCAAAGCAAAAAAAAACTGTCCAGGACTCTACTTTTTAGACTTTCGCCTTCATAAACCAAACAAATAAGTTCAAGTTTACACCTGAGATGGAACTGGAGTTAGGATCTATTCTTTGGAATTTCTCAATAATACTGTTTTTGTCTCCATACCTTCTCTGTAATTTTGTTGCAGTGGAAGGACAGGAAATGTGCAGCAGAAACTTTTGTTTAATAACTGAAATAATTTGTACAATAGCCATTCTCTCCAACTTCATTCTTCCAGGCCCACACCTGTGAGCGCATATCTTTGTTTTGGAAAATAAGAAAACCTCAAAAATCGGAGTTGTTGCAAGATACAGCCGTGAATTATAAGTCGATATTGATCGTTTAATTGTGTACTTGGCAGACAAATTCTTTTGGAAATTAACTTAAATTGTTCACACGTCAATGGTTTCAAAACGAAAAAACCCAACTGCTCTACTCGCGGGCTGAGGGCCGAAATTGACCACAGCGGCCGATAAGAACAGGTACGCAGGTTTAGTTTTGAGCTCGATTCACTCAATGATAGAACACGCTGTTGTTCTAATAAATATTAAAGAACCTCAACGATAGGTGTACACAGCACAAAGGTCAGGGAGTAATGAGAAAAAAAAGTATTTTCACCTGAGTATAAAGGATTTATGAGTCAATGAGTCAATGAGTTAGTGCTTAGGACTAATCACTAAAACGAGGGGCCTTAGGCTTCATTCAATAAAATTATTGCTAAATTGACTAGTGAAGGCCTCATTGACTCATGACTCATTGAATCATTGATCCATTTGACTCAGAAATCATGGGACCTCGTTTTCAATCAACGCCGGGCCATAGGGCATAAATAGTCGCGAGAGTCATGAAAGTTTGTCTAATGGAACATAACATATAATAACACGCGCTTTCGCTATCATTGCGACCAATCTCTCAAAGACAGAGACTAATTTCCGGTAAGACGAGAGGTCCTGCCACTTGTGTTCTACTTTTTTCGGCACAGTATTTAGGGGTGGACCTTTTGATGAGTGGTTAATGAGACTCCTACATTCCAACTGGCCCTGGTCTCATCCCTTTTCAAAGAAAAAAAAACTATAATCAAGGAACAACTTTGTCAAACAGACCATTTTCACACAAGGTGCTGGGAACTAAGTTACCGGCTCTTTGAAATAAATACGGTAGGCTGTGAATCGTTGATCCTTGCCTTTAATGCACACCTCATTCCTTTTCTTAGGTAAATCATCGCGGTTGCTGTAATGTCTCACTACATTTCTATTAACTGTAAGAAAAGCAGAGGGCTGGTAACTATAAGGCACAGAACATAAAATGGTCCATTGTCTGGACATCTTTACCATGCAGCTAACAGACTGACATCACAAAGAGCAAGTGACCATGGTTTACTCTGTTTTTAAGAAGGATTGTACCAGAAAGCATCACGTACAAGTGAATTTCGAAGTAAATGAGACAAGATTTGTTAAATATGAAACATCAAATTTTAACAGTAACATGCTGAAAAGCAACGGTTTTGCTGCGCAATTGATTGTTTTGGTTATGACGTTCTCGTACGCCCGCCCATGTTCACGTAAACGAGGACGCGAAATGGTGCACTGCTGGACACAGCGCGTCTTTTTGGCGAGAAGTGTGCATGGCCAGCAACACGGCATTTGACACTGCGTTTTAGTAAAAACTTTTGAAGACAACCCAAAGCAAGAAAAGTATTTTTTAAATATGTCGCACAACAAGGAAAGAAAAAATAGAGAGGCGGCAAAAAGACCAGTATGAAGGAGGCGAGGTAAGCGGAGTAAGCGCGATGCTCCCGCTTGTTTTATTCTTACTGGCTGTAGTATTAGTGAAAATGAAAGGCTTTGGAACTGTCCGCCTTTTGGGTTTCCCGGGGAAATTGCTAAATTATGTCATTTTCGTCGGCTGCCTAACTAGTGAATTCAACGGTTATTTTCAACCGAAATAAATCGACCTGATCGCCTAAATCACGAAAGGGTGAGCTGCGGTGTATCGGTTTTTTTTCCAGCGAAAAATACTTACTGTTTGATTTCACCATTTAGGCATTATTTTTTCTTGAAGCACACGAGTTATGGAAAAGAAAACAAGCAAATCCTCAGCAAGTGAACGGAGGAAAAGGAAAGAAGCCATTTCAGAGTCGACCGTCAAAAGCCAGCGAATAGGAGAATCACGCCACAATTAGAACTCACAGCCGTATACGCTCGTGATGTGACAGATCGTACTTTTCTTCCACTGTATATCGGAAACTGGAGATCCATTTACATGTTGATGTTCGTCATTGAAACACGCCAGCTGGCTTAGAACCAGGAACGGCTAGAAAGGACAAACTTCAACCAATCTCCTTCCAACAATTACCTGTACGTGCTCTAAAACAAACTTCTGGAAAACACAAGCTGGTGATATTTCGGCTTTACTTTTGCCAGAGAGAAACTCAGTGCGATTACCTGTGTAAGAACACAGGTGCAACATTTTCATTCTCCCTGTCGCGCACATCACCAACCATTAGGCAAAGCGGAGTAAAACAAAACAAAACTCTTAGATTCACGACTCGAGCATTGTTTAAAGCCAACAAAACCAGCAAAAGGTCGATTTATTCTGTCCGAAAAAAAAGTACAGATGATTGGTTATGTCATTACAGTTAAAAAACGAATAAACAACACATTTTATAGAAATATGCATCACAGTTGAAATAACTCATCACACGTAAACAATAACAAACGGTTTAGTGTCCAGAAAAAAAATTTGTGGAAGTAACTTCTTCCACCCAAACTTTAAGCTATTACTGGTGTACCGTTTTGTCAGTTTCTCGTTCTATTTCTCTCTTCTTTCGTTTCTGCTCTTCTGTCATAGGCCGTCCAGGCATATTGCAACCTTACGTAGATTCAAACTTACAAATCTTAACACATACCAAAAACTGCCCTTAGAGCAAAAAGCAGCCCACAACACATTTAAAAATAAACCTCAAGACTTTAAGTTTATATCGCTCCAATGCTTGACTTGAATAACAAACTTACGTAGCCCCAGTGGGATCCTGCCCACAGATATCTTCTGTTCAACCGGAACAGCATTTTCTTCTCTCCGCACTGAACCAGCGAAGAAATGCAAGAAAACTAATATTTTGAAACCGTACCTGACCACGCCAAGCCTCGACTGTCACAGAGCTTTGGACGTAGCATGGCGGCGAAGACGGCGCTCGAGTTACAGAAAGATCGAGCGAAAATGAAGCCCAGATGATCAAGGTTGTGTGGTGTCTGATGGCTTGAGCATTCGATCCAATCAACAACCAGTCCACTGGGCAGCGGTTGAACGTCAAAAAAAAAAAGCTGACTTCGATAAGGTCTATCTGAAGCCCGCTCTATGTTCCAAGTGATACTGCGTCCAGCGGATACCTTGTTTTGACAGGTGTGTGTAATTGACATTAACATTGATGTGCACTATCAAAGATGTTATCGACGCACACTTAGTTGATAGTGTCAAATGCGAGTATTTCGCCTCCTGGAATGAGCTCTAAACTTGAGCCGGTATATGGTTCCGTGTACTGGTCACATTGGCATACCTGGAAGGGGCGGATGGACGTACGGACGTACGTACGTACGGAACGTTCCTGACGTCATGGCTATAATAACCAAATTTGCTCACATCGATGGGTTATCATAGTTTCTTACGTATGGTGCTCCGCGCGCGCGCGC
>NW_027179809.1:0-5467 GCF_036669935.1 Montipora foliosa
TTACCATAGATTGAGAATAAATCATCCCAATTGACTAATGTTTTTCAGAGGGGGTGAAACCACCAGCCAGACTTGTTACACAACCATAGGGAAACCTATTGGAAAATGGGAAAAAACCATGGGAAAGCCCAATGAACATGATGATTTACCATCTGGTTATGTCAAAATGGTGATTTAATGGTGATTTACTGTGTGACAAAATAGGATTTATATCTAGCATGATTTCATGGAACTACCCTCTGGTAGTGACTGATATTTTGCTATTGAACAGGGCCATTGTCAAGAGCGCTTTTTCCCAGTAAACAGCGTGATTTTCCATAGCTATGTTAAATTACCAGAGGGTACCTATGAAAGTTATGAACGAGATTGTGGCTGTAAACTAAGCGATTTCTGAACGTTTACCGGAGGTTTAGCGATAGCCCAAATCATCCCAGAATCTAGATAGAAATCCCGACATATTGTGATAATTGATATACAATTGGTCTTTGTTGGGAGATTGTGACTATATACATATACATATCCGCGAGTGTGTGGACATGTACAGTCCTTTAAATACGTTAATCATTTTATAGTGCGTCTGTGAGTGTGCTTCCCAAATAAGACCATAATTTGTCTCAACTGCACTAAGGATGTGGTCCTGAACTTTCCCGTCCATGTGGAAGGAACGACGATCAGTTGATGGGCTTTCAACATTGCACTTGTGTTGCAGGAGGCATTGGATAATCCAGGATACCCTCTGGTAATTTGTTACATAGCTATTGAAAATGGCAATGTATAGTGAGTTTTCCCATTAAAAATGGTGATTTTCCATAGCTATGTCAAAATTACCAGAGGGTAATCCGCATGGTTCAAATCGCCAGCATGGCTTTGTTTGTTTCAGAGTCTACCATCTATCTGGCATAGTCTTTCCATACAGATTCAAATTCTGATACAAGCGCATGCAACTTGGCACAGAGATGGTTTCTTTCCAGAATATCTGGCAGCCTCCGAAAAGACAGAACACCACAAATCATCAAACACCTCACTAATTCCGGCCTTGAACAAAAACTATCATCTAGTTGGTGGTTTGGAACATGGCTTCTATATTCCCACATATTGGGAATGTCATCATCCCCATTGACTTTCACATTTTTCAGAGGGGTTTAGTGAACCACCAACCAGTCATCCTTCAACGAAACGCCCGCAGGACATCCTCCGGAGCGGCTGTGCCATGCGAAGTACCCCATGTCCTGCAACGCCCAGTGGCGGCGCCTGGAACTCTGCATGGAACAGGTGGAAAGCTTCGAGATCCTCGGCGACCGGCAAAATCTGCGAAGGATTCAACGAAAAATGTGGCACCGCCTTAAAAAGAAAGCGGAGAGTAAGCTGAGGTTGATTTATAATCGTACTTGTTTGATGACCTGTTTCAAGTGTCCGTTTTTTTTTTTTTGGCCATGGAGCAAAATTCCAGGGTTTTGCAACGCCCTGCCCGGATATAGCTCGATGTTTAACTGCATATGTATTTTCATAACAAGCCGAGAAGAATCAAATATCGGATGTAATAGGCCTTGACGCCATCCAATATCGAGATCCTCTCAAGGCAAATGAGCTGCTGTACAGAAAGTCGGATTTCAATGGATTGACATCAAAAATTCATCATCAGCCACAATCCCCTCATAAAACCATGATAAAACCCTGATCAAACCATATAAAACCATCATATCACTGGATTTGCCTCGATTTTTGGATCATCATAAACTCAATAATCCCAGCCTGTGCGGCCGTTTCCGTGGATGATCCCAACAGAGGAAGTCTCGACAAGCGCCAGTGGATTGGGTGCTGCGAGTTCGGCCTGACAAATGGCTCTTTATCTCCGGGGTCGCAAAGCGATGACAAATCAAATGCATGTCGTTGGGCGTTGGAACATGGATGAGATGGCCCGTTATGATATAGTATGAGATAAGAATCATCCAGAATATATATATATATTAGATATATAGATATATATATATATAGTATATTATATACTATATAACTTAGATATATATATACATTAAGACGTATGTGTCTAATGACGATTTGATTTGTAATGAGGGCTTTGCAGAAAGCATAAGAAGAAAGTAACCAAGTGGTCAGGTTGAGGGCGCCTGTGACAAACGCGCTAGTGCACACATAAGCCCATTCATTCAGGAATCTATGACATTACTGACCAAGATATATCTACAAACATACATGTGATAAACAACGCAAACACACCCACACCCAGCATTTGGAAATTGATCCGTTTGTTTCATGTGTTCCCACTAGACCTTATCGAGTCAGAGAGGTGTTATCACCGGTGAACCACGCGGGATCCGGATCTGCCCGGAGGTGTCCCATTGGAGACATTCGTCATCTTCTGTCCTCAGAAACTGCATCTGCCAATGGGAAGCTGGACCGATGCTCCTAGACGCCTGGCAATGCTTCAAGCTCTGGGGTCCAGAGGCTGTCTGGGTGATTTTTTGAGTTTTAAGATATGTCAATGGTCAGTATGGTTTACCTCACTAATGTCAAATGTGTTTGGAAGAATCATAAAGGTAGCCATCCGCCATGTTTCAAATATCAATCGTTATAAGCATCTCATAGGGGGATGGATTTCAACTTCTTCAGTTTCTTGCATGAAAGTGATTGCACATTCTTTGGTTCATCAACTGATCTTGTTGCCAACAACGTTCGCATTCCCAAGCTGCAAGGTCTTTTGCTTTCATGAACTTGGCTTTGCATCCAAAGTGATCCCCCAACACTTGCTTCCAAAAAAAAGCTTGCTACATCTTGCTACATATCTGGTCTTTCTTTCATGGGCCACGGGCCACGGGGATGCGGGGATTTCCATGGAGTGCTTGGCACAGGACACCTTCGCAATCATTCCGCGACACTATGCGCAGGTCTACTTCAGCACGTGATGGAAACCCGAGCACCCCAGCTTTCTTCGGAGAGTTTTTGGTGGAACACAAAGACACTGAGTCTGAATGGTTTGGTTGTATTTGTGTGTTCACGGGGACCCTTATTATAGTCTATCTTATATCCACATTCACTTAGGTCTAGATTCACACTAATTGCGAGCGGAATGGTCCTCTTTTTTCTCAGACCGTTGCACATGATAATCAATTTTTTGGCACCCCGCAGACAGAAATACGTAAACTATGTTAAATTTCAAACATCACAGTTCAGCCTCGCTGAACTAGAGACGGCGCTGGAGAGAAAGAGCGAGAGAGAGAGAGAGAGAGAGAAAAAAGGTCCACTGTATAGCTAGTGGCAAGAACATGCAACAACATAGCTTTTTGATTGTTTTCTATCTTCTTTTTGGGTTACTACATGCCATTGTTTTCCCTTGGTTTTTCAATGGACAGTCACGGGAATTCTGACGCGGCACCTAGGCGGCAGTACGGTGGAACCGATTTCTGTTGGATATCACCGAGGGAGAAACTATCAGGCAGCGACCGTGCACATCGCTTTGAACCTGTGAGCCTTTAAGCAGATGGCTAGAATTGATGAATTGCAAGCCTTTGAGCCTGTTACACGCAGTTGAACATATGACAATATAAATATTATGATATATTGTACTGATATAGTTATTTTCATCATATTACTTAATGATAGTAAGCATAGAAAAAACTGTATATATATATATATATATATCGCCTACCTAACTATAATAAGCCATTTTGGCTCAAACCATTTTGCTCAAGCGCCCCCCGCTAGTTCTTTGTCGACTCGGGGCGTATGGAGCCCGCTACCTTGACCCTGGCCGGTGTCGCGGTAGCTGGGTCCACGGACGGGGTTCACGTGGCCCTGCCCGTCCGCGCGTGGCTTCAGCTGGGCGCCTTCTTGGTGATGGGAGGAACAATGGGGGACTTTAGGGCATGACCATGTAGCATCATACCTCTGGGGTTAACGGGCAGGCAAGGGGGGACATGGGGGTCCTTCAGCGCATGATGATACAAAATCACACCTTTAGGATGTATGGGGGGCACTGCAAGCACGAGGGGTTTTAGACATGATGATGCAGAATCACACCTGCAGGGTGTATGGGACATAGGGGGCTTTAGGCCATGATGACGTACAATCACACCCGTAGGATTTAAAGGGATCCAGCTTCGGGACCCTAATTTCTTGCGATGCTGTGCGGATCACGCGCTTGTGTTGTGTTTTTCACTGGGCGGAGCGCTCCCCGCGCTGGAGTGACTGCTGCCAGGGCGATCTTGCGTCACTGTGTTGGGCTGTGCGTTGGAACAGCTGCTTACGTTGTGGGTTTGTGGCACTTCTATTTTACACAGCGTCTGGAACACTCCCAACATGCTACGGACTTCTGAGTTACGTCATGCTGTAAGATGATGATGATGATGATGATGATGGTGGCTAAGTGATGATGATGGTGATGATGATGATGATCATGATGATGATGATGATGATGATATTATAATGCTGATGATGATGATGATGATGATGTGCTGTTGCTGCTTATTGTGATCAACAGGCTAAGTGAGGAAGTTTGCAGTGTATAAAGATGACGGCGTTTACAGTAGGCCTCTTGAAGAGACCCTCACGCGGGAACACTCCCGCTGCCCGCACAGTTTACCATCCGCACCAAAAGCACAGGGCGTAGTGCCCTCCTGAATTCGTGGCCATGCAGCTGTCCTTATTCAAGCCGGGGAAAGCCAAGCAGGGGCGGAGAGCTGAAGGCAGCGTGTGAGAAGTGCAAGCAGATGCATTACATACGGAAGCGCCTAAGTTGGGACGCACCGCCCCTGAAGCCCAATCCAAACGAAGGGGACGCCCAGCCCCGCGCAGGACCATTTTCTTGTCGCGCACAAGCAGAAGTCTTCTGGTGTCAGGGGAATTTTTCGTAGAAACCAACTGCGCTTAATTTTTTTCCACACTTGCATGGTGCTTTACGACGTCAAGTTTTTCATTGGAAGGCAACTCGTGGTCCCCGGGGTGGCTGATACGGGGCGATTGTTCTGTGATGTTTTCGTTGTAACTACACACGCGGGAAACCTGTCACTTTAACAACGTGTGAATCAGTTTGCTTGGTGCAGAGTCAATTTTCCTGACGATCAGGTTGATGATGGCGATCCTCATGGCGGAGTCTCCTCCGTTGGCGGACTTGTGAGTTGCCGTGGCTGATATGCGTTTCACCCCATCTTCCCCCATCGAAAACGATGGAAGTGGAGTCGGCAAAGGAAATTATCATTATCAATGGTATTAATGTTACATGAACAATAGTAAAGGGCCCCCCCCCTAAATTTTATTTTTTTTTTAAAAAAAATTAGGGGGGGTCCTCTTTGCAATTGTAAACGCAAAAATTTTAGCATCCCCAAAGGCTTCTGGTACGGACCTGGAAAAAACAGAAAAATCTTCTCTTTTCTCATAGGCAGTGATTGGATTTTCATTGGATTCTGGTTGGGAGCTAGCCCTTCTCTAGCTAGCTAAGCTTGATTTTTTAATC